>NW_026607614.1:332500-545461 GCF_029499605.1 Hyla sarda
TGTCAACATTGGTAGTGATTACACAAATTTTTTTGATCACTTTTTGGTGGGATGGGGTTTCACCCATGGGGGTGATAGTCGATATGTTGCATTAGGATTAATATCATTCATATTTATGTTTTTTTATAATAATTATATGGGGTATTATTGAATATGGTTAATATCTTATTATGTTGGTATTTTGTATACACTGTAGAATGTTCCACTGGGTAGGGATGGAGATAGTGGGAGGATTTTTGATATTATTGATAATACTACTATGGGATTTAGAAGGTATGGGTGATCACGTACATGTATTGATTTTGTAATATTATTTAGTTACATCTTTATGAATGATATGGTTTTAGTCAGATAACCTTTTATTATTTGATTCCATAGGTGATTGTGGTAGATGTATGTGTGCATATATTTAAATGTACATAGGTTACGATTTCTGATTATACACGGTTTATTACTAATTATTATGAATTCTTATGTATTATTATTATTATTAATTATTATATTTGATTACGTATTATTTTGCACTCCCTCCATCTGGGGAAGAAAAAGTTTAGTCTCAAGGGGCGACACGCCTTCTTTACCGTGAGGACTGTGAATTTATGGAACGGTCTACCTCAGGAACTGGTCACAGCAGGAACAATTAACAGCTTTAAAACAGGATTAGATACATTCCTGGAACAAAATAACATTAATGCTTATGAAGAAATGTAAAATCTCATCCCTTCCCCAATATCGCGCCGAACCCCTACCCCTTAATTCCCTGGTTGAACTTGATGGACATATGTCTTTTTTCGACCGTACTAACTATGTAACTATGTAACTATGTATTATTATCAATTATTATTATGATTGGTTGGAAGTTATGGCTGTGGATTATGTATGAATTGATGTATATAATTGTTAATTGAATAATATTGAATAATATAATATGAATTGATGTATTAAATAAATTATTATATATATATATATATATCCCCTATCATGAAAAGAAAAAATATAGACCTGGTTTATTATACCTTTAGAACGATCAATGTATTATGATTTTTGATGTGTATATATATATATATCCATCTATATATATATATATATATGTATATATATATATATATGACTCTTTCTGGAAAAGAGTAGCATGTATAGTGATTTTATGGCAGACAGGAGGCTCGTATCAATAGCAGAAAAAACAAATGGAACATGAGTCTAAAATGGAAGAAAAAAGATGCAGGTCACTTAGCAACCTGACCGCACCCCTTCCAACATCTCCACCAATCCCTTCCGGGCTTGCTCCATAAAAGACAGTGTTGCCTCCGCCTCCTCCTCTTTCTTTCTGCTCAGTAGACAGATAAGTACCATTGTTCTAATTGTGCATTAAGTTTATTCATTGTTCGCTATTTTCTCTATATTTTCTCTTGGGAAAATCTGGTGGTTTTTCCCCACTCTCTTATTCCCATTTACCTGTTTTTCTTTATTCTACTCTTTATATAGTTCCTATTTTCTTTCTTCTACTCTATATATAGTTATCTTCTGGGTGCTGGCGTAGATACTGCATACGCCCGCACCCCCTGTCCTTTTACCTGGTTAGTTTGGGGTACCCTCTGCCCCGCACCACTGATTGTCCCCATGTTCTCTTTCCTGCACTGTTCGGCTGTTTCCTACTCTCCGGCGAGCGGCCGCCATCTCCGGTGACGTCACCGTCTTCTCCAGTTGGTTGCGCCGCCCCTCTTCTCCACTGCCAGCGCGCGCTCTCACTTCTCAGGAGCGCGGCTGGTATCGCGAGACCTCGGGCGGAAGAAGGCCACGCCCCCTAGAGACCGGCGGTCGCGTCGGCCTATCTGTTCTTCCTTTCCCCTGCTGCGGCTCGGCATATTTGTGCCGGATTCGCAGGGGACAGGGGGACTTTGTGGATCCTCTTGTTCTGTTCCACCAGTGGGGTCTCTTTTACCCCGGTGGTTACAGTTAGGTTTCTGTGCCCCCCCCCCTCTCCTGATTAGGGATCTGCCCAGATTCCCTCGTTTCTTTACTGGTGGCCTGTAACACGCCACATGGGAGTATAGGGGTATATACATGTTTATATATATTATATTTATGTATATATATTTATACTTCTATGTATATATGTTTTGCTGAATTCTATTGTCGTGGGTTCTTCAAACGGTGTGGGGATATGTTATAGAATTCATAACGCCCCCACTTCAAAGGCGTCGGCCAAGACGCATTGTTTTCTCAAACTCCGACAGAGCCTTAATTCGCACGGAGATCACAGATCTCTATGCCAAAAACGCTATTCGTCCGGTGGTGATGGACGACCCTGGTTTCCTCAGCAACATTTTTCTCGTGAAGAAGAAGGATGGAGGATACAGACCGGTTATAAACCTAAAGGGCTTAAGCGAGTGCGTTTTGTATCGCCATTTCAAAATGGAGGGCATTCAACTCCTGAGGGACCTGTTGTTCCCGAACGATTGGTTGGCGAAGATAGATTTGAAGGACGCGTACCTTACGGTGCCGGTTCACCCTTCTTCCCGACACTTTCTCCAATTTCTGTGGGAAGGTCAGAAATGGGCGTTTACTTGCCTTCCGTTCGGGCTGTCGTCAGCCCCTTGGTGCTTCACCAAGCTCATGAGACCGGCGGTGTCAGCTTTAAGAAGCCGGGGGGTTCGACTGATCATATATCTAGACAATATATTGATTATGGCCAGGTCAGTGCATCAGACCCTGTTACATCAGGCCCTCTTACAGCGCTGGGGTTCCTGGTCAACGAAAAGAAGTCAGTGTTCAGACCAGCGCAAGTAATGGAGTTTCTGGGGTTTCAAGTGGATACCCGATCGGCAACTTTGAGCTTGCCGAACAAGAAACTTGTGGTGTTGCGCAGGGAGATCATATTGTTGCTCCGCAAACAATTGGTGTCTCTTCGGGTGGTGGCCCGCATTGTGGGCCTACTGTCCTCCTCAGTTCAGGCGATATTTTCGGTGCCCCTGCATTACAGGGCGCTGCAGAGACTGAAGATCAGTCACTTGGCGGGAGGCCTGACGTACGCGGATCAGGTTCCACTGTCGCAGGAAGCTCGCGAGGAACTGTTGTGGTGGCTCCGACACGTCCAGGACTGGAATGGAAGAACGATCTTCAACTCCAAACCGGACATTATCTCAGAGTCGGACGCCAGCATAAGCGGATGGGGTGCCCGGTGCGGGTCCTCGGCTACAGGGGGCAAATGGTCTCCAGCAGAACCTCAGTTGCACATCAACTGCTTGGAACTGCTCGCGGGTTCATTTGCTCTCCAGAGCTTTGTGTCTTACAGGGCGGATTGTTGCGTATTGTTACGCATGGACAGCATCACAGCGGTGCAGTGTGTCAACCATTTAGGGGGCACAAAATCCCAGAGGTTGGCGGACATTGCGAAGGAACTCTGGCTGTTTTGCCTGGGGAGGAATTTAGTTCTTCAAGCAGAGTATCTGCCAGGAGTGTCCAACTCTGTGGCGGATTGGAACTCCAGGCATTTGGTGGACGGCAGCGATTGGACACTGCATCTCGCAGTTTTTCGTGCCGTCCGGGAGTTATGGGGTCCTTTGAGTCTGGATTTATTTGCGTCCCGACTCAACTGCCGGGTTCCCAGGTTCTTCAGTTGGAGACCAGACCCGGAGGTGCTGGCGACGGATGCGTTCAGGCAGGTTTGGCCTCAGGACACTGTATGCGTTTCCGCCGTTCGCCATGACACCCAGAGTATTATGGCAGGCAGAAGCACAGAGGACGACATTGGTGTTGATCACCCCATGGTGGCCGACCCAATCGTGGTTTCCTCAGATATTGGGGATGACCATAGATTGTCCGAGGGTTTGTCCCCTGTTCCCCGAACTTCTTCGCAATCCGACAGGGGAATTGCATCCACTAGTGTTGTCTGGCTGATTTCGGGTCGCCAGGAGTTGATAGACGATTATCACGGTCAACTAGAGACCTCATGTGCGAGGCTTGGGCTCCGGTTACCAGATCGGCTTACCGATCGGCCTGGGGATTATGGGTTCATTGGTGCTCACAACGGCAAATGGATCCCGTTCAAGCCCCTGTGTACGGAGTGTTAAATTTTTTGTCGGAAGCGTTCGATGCTGGTAAGGCTTATAGAACCATTAATGTCCATAGGTCTGCGATATCAGCACAACACGTCCCGATGGACGGTGTGCCGGTGGGGCAGCACCCACTGGTTTGCCGCCTTTTGAAGGGAATTAGGTTTAAACGTCCTCCGACTCCACGTTATTTAGCCACGTGGGACGTGTCGATGGTGCTTCGCATGTTTTCTGCTTGCGAAGATAATGGTACGTTGTCACTCAAGCTATTGTCATATAAAATGACTATGCTGTTGTGCCTGGTGTCTATTAAGCGTGTTTCAGATGTGCGCGCTTTAGACATCTCCAGGAGGCAGTTTACCCCTCATGGGGTGAATTTTTCTATTACTAGACGTACTAAGACGAATTTGCGCACTGTGTTCTATCCACTGTTTCCTTCTCATCCCAAACTATGTGTAGTGCGGTGTTTGAAGGAATATGAAGTCATTTCATTCTCCGCTGTTCTCTCAGTTGTTAATTTCATTTTGTGCACCATATTTTCCGGTTTCTTCCCCGACTCTGGCTCGTTGGGTGAAACTGACGATGGCTATGGCAGGAGTGGATGTGTCTCTCTTCCGGGCACATTCTGCCAGAGGGGCCATGGCTACTAAAGTATCTCAGACAGGAGGTTCTTTGTCTGATATTTTGAAAGCGGCGGATTGGTCTTCGGAGGAGACTTTCCGCAATTATTATTTTAGACCTGAATCTCATGTCGCTATGTCAGTACTGTAATGTTTGCCGTGATTATTCTGTTGTTTTTGCTTTGAACTTGCAATTGATACGAGCCTCCTGTCTGCCATAAAATTTAGGATTTTCCTAGTGTATGACGGAAAATATAGATTTTATAAAGACAGGAGGCGAGCATCATCCCACCCGATGTTTTGTGCCCTCCCTGTTATGGTGTGTGTCTTTTCTTTTGTAGGATACTGAGAAGATTGTCCGGCGGGCCTGCGAGATGTGGGTCATCACCTTCAGAAAAACGGTTAAAAACAACAGGCTTGAGCAAAGAAACATGGAAAGAATTAGGGATACGGGGAGAGGGGGGAAGAGGAAGTTGATAAGAGACAGGGTTAATTTGTTTTTTGACTTTGAATGGGCCTAAAAATCTAGGGCCCAACTTGTAACTGGGTACCCGGAATTGTATGTACTTAGCAGAAAGCCATACCTTGTCACCGGGGGAAAAAACAGGAGGAAACCTTCTTTTCTTGTCGGCGTGTCTCTTCATATGGGAAGATGCCATTAGAAGAGACTTTTGAGTGTCAAGCCAAATAGAGGAAAAATTTTGAGTCAGTTCGTCCACGGCAGGAACTCCAGAAGAAGTGGGTATGGGGAGGGGGGGGGGGGGAAGAGGGTGACAGCCGTACACCACAAAAAAATGGAGACTTAGAAGAGGATTCAGAGATTTTGAAATTATAGGAGAATTCGGCCCAAGGCAGAAGGTCGACCCAATCATCTTGACGGGGTGAAACTAAATGTTGCAGGTAGTCATCCAGTATCTGGTTCACTCTTTCCACTTGACCATTGGATTGTGGATGGTAAGCAGAAGAGAAACTTAATTTTTAATTGACTGCAGAGTGCCCTCCAGAATTTTGAAACAAATTGAATGCCTCTGTCAGAGACGATGTGCATGGGAAGCCCGTTGGAGAGGAAAAATTTTAAGAAAAAATGGTTTCGCCAATTGTGGCGCGGAAGGAAGACCCGGTAGAGGGACAAAATGAGCCATTTTAGAAAAACGATCAACGACCACCCAAATGACAGTGTTACCGTGAGAAGTGGGAAGGTCAGTGATGAAATCCATAGCAATATGGGACCATGGCTGTTCAGGCACTGGGGCGCATAGACGTAAGGGGGATAAGGGGAGGAAGAAGGAGACAGGGGGAAAAGAGGTGGGGGGGGGGAGAGAGGTAGGAATGGGCACTGGCAGAGGAAGGAGAAGACCTGCAGGCTTCTGGCGAGGAGTCTTATCACGGGCACAAACTGTACAAGCCCGAATGAAATCAGTCACATCCTTCTCCAGGGAAGACCACCAATATAGTCAGGAAATTAACTGAATGGATTTTTTTATTCCAGCGTGGCCCACAAAAAGAGAGGAGTGACCCCATTTGAGGATCTTGAGGCGAAGGCATGGAGGAAGAAAAGTCTTTCCAGGAGGAATTTGCACCAGAGAGGCTGGAGCAGAGGAGATCAGGCACTCAGGTGGTATAATGTGCTGTAGAGGGGCTTCGGACTCGGAGGCATCGGTGGAACATGATAGAGCATCAGCCCTGACATTCTTGTCAGCAGGACGGAAGTGTATTTCAAAATTGAAGCAGGCAAAAAACAACGACCATCTAGCCTGGCGAGGATTTAACCGCTGGGTGGACTGCAGGTAAGATAAGTTTTTATGGTCCGTGTAGATGGTGATGGGGCGAATGGATCCTTCCAAGAGATGTCTCCACTCCTCAAGCGCTAACTTAATGGCCAAAAGTTCATGGTCTCCAATGGAATAGGTTTTTTCTGCAGGAGAGAAGGTTTTGGAGAACAATGCGCAAGTGATGTTTTTTCCAGAAGTTTTTTGAAGAAGAATGGCTCCAGCTCCGACCGAGGAGGCGTCAACCTCAAGGAAAAAAGGCTTCATAGGATCAGGCCTGGACAGGACCGGTGCCGAGGCGAAGGCGTTCTTGAGTCGGTTAAAAGCTTCATCCGCTGGGGGAGGCCAAGATCTTGGATTCGAGTTTTTCTTAGTCAGTGCCACAATTGGAGCAACGATGGTGGAGAAGTGGGGAATGAACTGACGATAATAGTTAGCGAATCCAAGAAAGCGTTGGATAGCACGGAGTCCAGAGGGGCGTGGCCAATCCAAAACCACTTCAATGGGCAGGCGAATTTTAAAACCCACAGGGACTCTTTCTGGCCACAATAGTGATTTAAAAGTTGTTTCAAGGGGACTAACACCTGGACTGTGGTGAGCCGGAGCGGGATCCAGGGCAAAACTCCCATGGAAAATTACATAGTTGATGCAGAGTCTGGTTTTAATCCATAAAGGGCATAAATCACCGATTATTCCTTAATGGTTTGGAATAACGTGCTTTAGCCCCCTTTAGGCAGCACATAGAGCCCCCCTTTAGGCATCACATAGTTAGATCCCCCCTTTAGATAGCACATAGATTCCCCCATATTAGGCAGCACATAGTTAGAGCCCCCCTTTAGGCATCACATAGTTAGATCCCCCCTTTAGGCAGCACATAGATTCCCCCATATTAGGCAGCACATAGTTAGAGCCTCCCTTTAGGCAGCACATAGATTCCCCCATGTTAGGCAGCACATAGGTAGACCCACCCTTTAGGCAGCACATAGAGCCGCCTTTAGGCAGCACATAGTTAGATCCCCCCTTTAGGCAGCACATAGATTCCCCCATGTTAGGCAGCACATAGTTAGAGCCCCCCTTTAGGCAGCACATAGAGCCCCCCTTTAGGCAGCACATAGATTCCCCCATATTAGGCAGCACATAGTTAGAGCCTCCCTTTAGGCAGCACATAGAGTCCCCTTTAGGCAGCACATATTTAGATCCCCCTTTAGGCAGCACATAGATTCCCCCATATTAGGCAGCACATACTTAGAGCCTCCCTTTAGGCAGCACATAGATTCCCCCATATTAGGCAGCACATATTTAGATCCCCCCCTTTAGGCAGCACATAGATTCCCCCATATTAGGCAGCACATATTTAGATCCCCCCCTTTAGGCAGCACATAGATTCCCCCATATTCCCCCATATTGGGCAGTTAGAGCCCCCCTTTAGGCAGCACTGGTTTTATTTCACAGCCAAAAAAGGTATTTTTTTTATTTTTTATTTGAACAACTGTCACACCAAATGTGATTTGCACTAGTGTGACAATGAGCAAAAAAGGATGCCACCGGAGTTCCCCTTTTAATCAGAGGTCCCCAACCAGGGTGCCTCCAGCAGTTGCAAGACACACGGACTGAACTTATAGCCCTTTTAATACTGTAGTTAGTTGCTTGAAGGAACTTAAGTTTTACACTGGAGTACCCCTTTTAACCGGCAGTTTTCTCCCAACCAGGGTGCCTCCAGCTGTTGCAAGACACACGGACTGATATTTGAGCCCTAAAAAGGGCTTTTTTGGGTGCTGTCCTTAAAGCAGATGTTAGACTAGTGCTTTAGGAGTAAACTGGACCCTGAATACACCACCTGGCAGCAACCTAGCTATCGCTTTCCCTATACAGCAGGAGCAGCTTCTCTGACCCTCCACTTCCTAAGCCTGCAGCATGCTGAATGAGGGTAAAATGGCGTCCGTGCAGGAGGTAGGAGGGTCTGGAAGGGAGGGACTGATGCTGATTGGCTGTAATGTGTCTGCTGACTCTGACTCACAGGGTCAAAGTTTATCGCAATGTTAAAGTATAGGGGGCGGATCGAACTTCACATATGTTTGCCCGGCGATGCGAACGCGAACATGCTAAATTCTCCGGGAACTGTTCACCGGCGAACAATTTGCGACATCTCTATTGGGCAATACAAAAAATTCAATATTTTCATGATGGAGATCTCCAACGCTCATGAGCAGAGGTTCTGTACGGTATCGCACGGTGCAGACCAGTTTTTCTCCATTCACAGATGAAATGAAAAGAGGTTTGACGAGACGGGTAACAGGGATATTGAATCTGTTGATGAGAGAGGCTTCAATTAAATTTCCTGCTGAACCTGAATCCAGAAAGGCCACAGTGGAGAAGGAAGTATTAGTATTAGCGGGTAGAGAAATCTGCACTGGGATTGTCAGTCGTGGAGAGGAAAAATTCACACCTAGCAACGCCTCTCCCACGTTAACTAAGTGCGTGCGTTTCCCTGACGCGGAGGGCGAATAGGACAGTCCTTCAGGAAATGTTCGGTACTAGCACAGTACAGGCACAAGTTTTCGTTCCTGCGGTGAGTCCTCTCTTGTTGGGTCAAGCGAGACCGATCCACTTGCATAGCCTCCTCAGTGGAAGGCACAGGAACAGGTTGCAAAGGACACTGGAAGAGAGGTGCAGAGCGAGGAAACCGCCTGGTGCCATCAAGATCTTTTTCCTGGCGAAGCTCCTGGCATCTTTCTGAGAAACGCATGTCAATGCGGGTGGCCATATGGATGAGTTCAGACAGGGTAGCAGGAATCTCTCGTGCGGCCAGAACATCTTTGATATTGCTGGATAAACCTTTCTTGAAGGTCACGCAGAGGGCCTCATTGTTCCAGGCGAGTTCAGAGGCGAGGGTGCGGAACTGTATGGCGTATTTGCCCACTGAAGAGCTCCCTTGGACAAGATTCAATAGAGCCGTCTCGGCTGAGGAAGCCCGGGCTGGCTCCTCTAGACACTGCGTACTTCGGAGAAGAAGGACTGGATAGTAGCAGTGGCAGGATCGTTGCGGTCCCAAAGCGGTGTGGCCCAGGACAAGACCTTTCCAGACAGCAGGCTGACCACGAATGCCACCTTAGACCGTTCTGTGGGAAACTGGTCCGAAATCATCTCCAGCTGTAGGGAACACTGGGACAGGAACCCACGGCACAGCTTAGAGTCCCCATCAAACCTATCAGGTAGAGACAGGCGGAGTCTAGAAGCGGCCACTTGCTGCGGAGGAGATGGTTGCTTCTGTGGAGGCAGGAGCTTCTGTAGCATGGCAGTCAACTGAGTCAGCTGTTGTCCTTGTTGGGCGATCTGCAGAGATTGCTGAGCGACCACGGTGGTTAGGTCAGCGATACTGGGCAGCGGCACCTCAGCAGGATCCATGGCCGGATCTACTGTCAGGTTCCAGACTGGTATGCGGGGAGGACGCGTGAGTGGATCCTCTGTGTCGTTGAGGCGATGGCGTGGGCCGTGCCAGGGGAACGGAATCTAAGAGGTTACTGGTTTTCACCAGAGCCCGCTGCAAAGCGGGATGGACTTGCTGCGGCAGGTAACCCCCAGGTCGTTCCACCCGGTAGCGACTCAACCCCTCTGGCGGCTGAGACTGGCGCAGTACACAAGGACAAGGCAAGGCAAGGTCAGACGTAGCAGAAGGTCAGGGCAGGTGGCAACAGTTCGTAGTCAGGGGCAACAGCAAGGGTCTGGATACACAGGCAAAGGCTCACAGAAACACTTTCACTGGCACAAGGGCAACAAGATCAGGTGGGGACAGGAAGGGGAAGTGGGTTTATATGTGTTGGGAGTGATTGGGAACAGATTGGGCCAGGCACCAATTAATGGTGCACTGGCCCTTTAAATCTGAGAGACCCTAGAGAGCAGGACCGCGCGCGCCGGGACTGGTCAGAAGGAGGACGAGGCAGGTAACCAGAACGGGATGCGACCCGCGGGCAGGCACGTCCCGCCGCGCGGATCCCACCCCCGCCGGTGGAAACAGAGCAGCGCTCCCGGTCAGCGAGTCTGACCGGGGCGCTGCAACCAGGAGCCGAACGCCGCGAGCGCTCCGGTGGAGGAGAGGGACCCGGAGCGCTCTGCGTTACATTGCTGGTATTTTGGCCCATTCCTCCATGCAGATCTCCTCTAGAGCAGTGATGTTTTGGGGCTGTCGCTGGGCAACATGGACTTTCAACTCCCTCCAAAGGTTTTCTATGGGGTTGAGATCTGGAGACTGGCTAGGCCACTCCAGGACCTTGAAATGCTTCTTATGAAGCCACTCCTTCATTGCCCAGGCGGTGTGTTTTGGGATCATTGTCATGCTGAAAGACCCAGCCATGTTTCATCTTCAATGCCCTTGGTGATGGAAGGAGGTTTAACTCAAAATCTCACAATACATGGCCCCATTTATTCTTTACTTTACATGGATCAGTCATCCTGGTCCCTTGGCAGAAAAACATGATGTTCCCACCCCCATGCTTCACAGTAGGTATGGTGTTCATTGGATGCAACTCAGCATTCTTTCTCCTCCAAACATGATGAGTTGATGTTTTACCAAAAAGTTCTACTTTGGTTTCATCTGACCATATGACATTCTCCCAATTCTCTTCTGGATCATCCAAATGCTCTCTCACAAACTTCAGACGGGCCCGGACATGTACTGGCTTAAGCAGGGGGACATGTCTGGCACTGCATGATTTGAGTCCCTGGCGGCGTAGTGTGTTACTGATGGTAGCCTTTGTTACTTTGGTCCCAGCTCTCTGCAGGTCATTCACTAGGTCCCCCATGTGGTTCTGGGATTTTTGCTCATCGTTCTTGTGATCATTTTGACACCACGGGGTGAGATCTTGCGTGGAGCCCCAGATGGAGGGAGATGATCAGTGGTCTTGTATGTCTTCCATTTTCTAATAATTTCTCCCACAGTAGATTTCTTCACACCAAGCTGCTTGCCTATTGCAGATTCAGTCTTCCCAGCCTGGTGCAGATCTACAATTTTGTTTCTGGTGTCCTTTGACAGCTCTTTGGTCTTGGCCATAGTGGAGTTTGGAGTGTGACTATTTGAGGTTGTGGACAGGTGTCTTTTACACTGATAACAAGTTCAAACAGGAGCCATTAATACAGGTAACGAGTGGAGGACAGAGGAGACTCTTAAAGGAGAAGTTACAGGTCTGTGAGACAGAAATCATGTTTGTAGGTGACCAAATACTTATTTTCCACCATAATTTGCAGATAAATTCTTTAAAAATCAGACAATGTGATTTATGGATTTTTTTTTCTCATTTTGTCTCTTATAGTTGAGGTTATAACCTATGATGGAAATTACAGCCTCTCATCATTTTAAGTGGGAGAACTTGCACAATTGGTGGCTGATTAAATACTTTTTTGCCCGACTGTATCGCCCAGGCTAATGAGACCTATATTTGCTCCCTAAATTATGTTTATTATTTTGAAACTATTTAAAATCAATTTCAGGTAATAAAAAAAAAAAACTATTGTGTTTCACATAGACAAAACAACTTCCTGCAGTTGATTTACTTGTCTTGCACTTTTTGTATCGGTATACCAACAATAGATTGCAACAACACTTATGTAAGACTCACCGCAGACGACAGGTACCCAGAAGGTAGTAGATCCGTAATACCACGATGATCTGGAACAGGAGATGTAGCAGATCTGCTGGTCCTGTGAGGCAGATGATGCGGGCCGTGCCAGGGAGCGGAGTCTAAGGTGCTGCTGTTTTCAACAGAGTCTGCTGCAAAGCGGGATGGACATGCTGCAGCAGGCGGCCCGCAGGACGCTACCCCTGGCACGGTTTGACCCCACAGGCGGCTGAGGTGAAGCGTGGCACCGAAGGAATAGTCAGGACGTAGTCAGGCTGGCAAGAGGTCAGGGCAGGCGGCACAGGAGCGTAATCAGTAGGGAAGCAGAAGGTCAATAGGCAGGCGGCTAGGAACACGGTCAGGTCACGGAATGCAAGGTCTGGCACACGGCAAGGAACACTATAGACTGCTTTCTCTAAGGCACTAGGGCAAACAAAGATCTGGCAAAGAGTGGGGGGAAGTGCAGAAACTAATAATAAATGTGCAGGTGTGAACAATAATTACGGGCACACTGGCCCTTTAAATCTGAGAGCGCCAGCGCATGCCCTAGGAGGCGGGGACACGTGCGCCAGAGATGTGAGGACACTGCAGGCAGGAGACAGGGGTAAGTGAGGGCTGGGATTCACATGCACCCCGCAGTGCGAATTCCAGCCCCACCGGGAGAGGGGACAGTGCGCTCACGGCCGGGATGTGCGGTCAGAGTGCAAGATGTCACAGCTTAATTTATGGTTCTGGCATGGGTTTAACACTTTCAGCACCAGACAATGATCTTGACTATGTATAGACCACACCCTTTTAAGGGTTTTTATAAGCATGGTCTGGCTTTTGGCCAGCAAAAATAAACATGGCAATTTTGTACTCACTGTTAGCTCTTCAGCCACTAGATGGTGTACTCATTAGGATAACCATACTGCGCAAAACTAAGCTCACACCCTACCAATATTAACACAATACAATACTTAGCAATGGAATGTGTTATTAACCCCGTAATGACCATGGACGTGTATACTCGTCCATATGCCGTTAATGGGGTACGACGCGGGCTCCCAACTTGAGCCTGTGTCATACCAGCTTGAGCCCTTGTTTTCACACTGTACACTTTACGGTAAAAATGACATGTGTTCTTTATTCTGTGGGTCAATACGATTAAAATGATACCCATGGCTGGATACTTTTATATTTGTGTACCACTTTAAAAAAATCTTAAATTTTTTGTACAAAATCAGTAATCTAAAATCACCCTATTTTGATCACCTATAACTTTTTCATTTTTCCGTATATAGGGCGGTATGAGGGTTCTTTTTTTGCGCCGTCATCTGTCCTTTTTTTAGATATCACATTTGCATATATAAAACTTTTAGATAATTTTTTATAAATTTTTTTTTAAATAAAATGTGACAAAAAAGCTGCATTTTTGGACTTTTTAAATTTTTTACGTTTACGCTATTCACCGCACGGGATCATTAACATTATATTTTGATAGTTCAGACATTTATGCACGTGGCGATACCAAATATGTTTATAAAAAAAATTACGCTTTTTCGGGGTAAGATGGGAAAAACGGAGAATTTTCATTTTTATTGGGGGGGGGGGGATTTTTTTTTAAAACAGTTTTTATTGCAATGTAAGTGCTCAAACAATAAATACATAAGGACAATATCAAGAGTATGTGGTGAGTCATTCAGATATCGTCCGACACCATGCCGGAAAAAAGAAGGTCATTCAGCAGCATGACAAGAGCAGGTACATCAGCAATGAACCAAACTAAAACGCAGATAACAGTGCAAACCAACCACCATGTGGTGGGAACGTAGGAACTACGGGAGGGGAAGCAAAGACAAACACAAGAACAAGACACTACAGACACAAAACAACACACAAATCCATCCAGATCAGGGGGAGGGGAGGAGAGGGAAAGGGAGAAAAGAAGAAAGGAAGAGACAGAGAAAGGGAAAGAAGAGGGGAGGAAGAAAAGAAAAAGGAGACAAGAGAGAATGAGGGGGAAGGGAGAAGAAAGAAGGAAAAGGGTGAGAAGGGAGTGAAGAAGGGGGAGAGTATCAGCAAAGGTCAGACAAGAAAAGAGGGATCAAGTAGCCGGTGGAGAAGCTTGTGATAGAAGAAGGTCTCTTGCAGCCAAGAACCTGGAGACCGTGTATTGAGCATGGGGGGAGGCGCACCAGGTCGCCCATATTTTATAGAACTTGGTTTTTACGGTGTTTATAAACCAGATACTCATAGTTCACTGTGTTGTTAACAAGGGTTTTCCAACCATCTAGTGTGGGGGTTCTAGAGTCCATCCAACGCAACGCTATGGCCTTGCGAGCGAGGAAGAGAACTTCCCTGAGAAAGATAACCTCAGCCGGCGTCCACAGTTCCTCGTCAAAGAGGCCCAGAAGGCAATGTTTCGGGAGGAACGGTATCGGGAAAAGGTATTGAGAAATTATACTATCTCGGACCAGAACGATGCTATATAATGGCAGGTCGGCAAGTCAGAGTCAGGGTTCCCACAACGGTGACAAGAGGAATCAGGGCGCCTACCCATTTTAGCCAAGCGTATCGGGGTGAGGTACGACTGATGGAACATCTACAGCTGCACCAGACGGTTATTTATAGAAGGTGATACATAGAAATGTGAGGGGGAGGGGATTTTTAACTTTTTTTTAACTTTTTATTTTTACATTTTTCAACTTTTTTTTTTTACACTTTTTATGTCCCCATAGGGGACTATCTATAGCGATCCTTTGATTGATAATACTGTGCAGTGCTATGTATAGGACACAGCACTGATCAGTATTATCAGTGATCTTCTGCTCTGGTCTGCTCGATCGCAGTCGGAGACGTCCGGAGCCAGGTGAGGGGACATCCGGCTGTCATGCTGGATGATCGGATCGCCGCGGCAGCGCTGCGGGCGATCCGATCATCCAATCAAAGTGCCGCAATGCCGCAGATGCCGTGATCTGTATTGATCACGGCATCGGAGGGGTTAATGGCGGACATCTGCGCGATGGCGGATGTCGGCCACAATGGGTGGGTCCCCGGCTGCTGCTAGCAGCCGGAACCTTCCGTGTATGATGAGAGCACCCTTCCGATGCTCGCGGTCATACACAGGACGTAAATGTACGTCCTGGTGCGGGAAGTCCCGCCAAACCAGGACGTACATTTACGTCCGTGGTCGTTAAGGGGTTAAATGTATTCATTTTCGTGCATGTAGTTATGATTTTTTCCAGAAGTATGACAAAATCAAACCTATATAAGTAGGGTATCATCATTAATCGGGTTAATCGTATGGACCTACAGAATAAGGGTAAAGTGTCATTTTTACCGAAAAAATTTACTGCATAGAAACGGAAACCCCCATAATTCCCAAAATGGTGTTTTTTCTTCAATTTTATCGTACAATAATTATTTTTTCCATTTCGCCGTAGATTTTTGGGTAAAATGACTGATGTCATTACAAAGTATAATTGGTGGTGCAAAAAAATTAAAATAAATACTTAAAGTGCAAAAACAGAAAAACCTTTGGTCCTCAAGGGGTTAATATTGCAAAATGACTTCCATACAAAAATATAGCGGTAATCATCTAGCAGACGTCTCACTGGTCATCTCAGCGGTGCCTCCATTATTTGTCGGTAATTTTAACATCAAAACTCAGTTATGAATTATGAAATATGGTAATATAAAAATTATGACCTGGTGAATTACAGAAAAATATAATTGATACAATTGTCATCTGAGCCGAATATTTCTCAAATATATTAAGTTAATTTGATGATCTGGGATGAAAGTTAACCCTTGGGAGGTAGTTTTGCAATATAACAGAATGATATAAAGAAGAATATTGAAGAGAGTTGCACTCATCCGTGGTGTAGCAGTAAAACACGAGAACTTAATTTCCTCTTGTATTCATAAAAAGTGCGGCACATCATGTATATTACCTGACGAAGAGGGGTCTTGCCCCTCGAAACGCGTTGTCTGACACTACCTGCAACTCTGTTTTTTTTTTGTTTTGTCTAAATATTTGGCAATAAAGCCTTTTTCTCTTGCACCTATATTTGAGCCCACCTTGTTTTGTGGCACTACTAAGCTGAAGATACCACTGTGAAGAAGCGCCTACATTCCTTTCTCCTCATCCACCAGAGGATACTACATTTATACCCCGTACCCACCACAGAGGACTGCGGATAACTGCAAGGCAGCATCCCTCACCAATAAGTCACGAGGAGTGACAATAGGCGAACTACAATGTTGTGCTCGAAGTACAACACCACAAGGTGAGCACGCGCTCAGATTTTTTCCTGTGCTTATTATATATACTAGAGATAATTGCACATAGCTGCGCTTTGTGTTTCTCTTCTTGTTTCCTTTGAGATTGACTAGGCACACTTCTATTATAGTCAGAATCTTCTTCATCCTCGGTTAAACTGAGGAGTAATGAAACTCCTTCAAGATCAATATTAGAGATGAGCGAATCAAAGTTGATGAACCCGAATTCGTTACGAATTTCATGAAAAATTCGATTCACAACGAATACGAACATCGCCGCGATTCTATCACGCGAATCGCTTCATTAAACTCCATTTTACAGTGTTCCAGGCTATTGGAGACCTAAGATGGCGGATCCACATGTGAGTACATGGGGCAGGGGATTATGGGAGGATGGGAAACAGCGGCGGGAATGAAGGTAGGCGGGCTGACCCTGAATCACATGTGAGATGCAGCCTATCAGTGTTCACTGACCCCTGTGATGTCACAGCCCCTATATAATCGGCGGCCATCTTGCCTCTCTTCATTTCATCTATGCAGTCAGATGGAGAGGACGGGACTGTGTGTGTGTGAATAGCTCATACCACAGCGTTACACTGCAACTGCTAGTCACATCAGCATTAGGGAAAGGCAGGAGTGCAGAGTGCTGTGCTGTTACTCTGAGAAGGATCATTGATTGCTAAACCTCCTATTCACGTTATAGAGCATTGCAGCAGAGAGGGGCAGATAGCTGTCAGCTGCCTCATACACATCTCCAAGCTGCTGCTCAGAATTGTGTGACAGAGTGCAATTTAGGGTTTAATCCCTGGATTTTTTTTTTTTTTGTGGTGCTGCACTGTTGGGTCCTGCTGCTGTTCAGAAATATGTGATTGTTCAGTGGTCTGTAATGCATTTGTACCATTTTGTACCTGTCAATCTGTCAAGGGGCTACATACTGTGCAAGTCCAAACAATACTATTCACCGGCTGTTTTTTTTTTTTTTAAATAGATTTTTTTCTGCGTATAGTTGCGCATATTACTGCCCTCATCAGTGCATACCACATGGGTACATCCAAGTATTGTACCATTTAGTACCTGTTAAGCTGTCAAGGTGCTCCATACTGTCAAAGTCCAAACAATAGTATCCACCGGCTGGTGTTTTACAAAAATACAGATTTTTTTCTGCGTATATGTTACGTGTGCCCTCCTGCAGCGCCCCGGTCTGTCCCTCTGACCGGGAGCGCTGCTACAGTGCCGCCGGCGGGGATGCGACCCGCGTGGCGGCACAAGTTCGTCCGCGGGTCACATCCCGTTCCACTTACCTCCCTCTGCCTTCTGTGTCCTCCCGGCATGCGCGGCCCCACTCTCTAGGGCACGCGCCGGCTCTCTTAAATTTAAAGGGCCAGTGCACCATTAATTGGTGCCTGGCCCAATTACTGTAAAACCTATAAAACACCACTTCCCCTTCCTGTCCTTGCCGGAACTTGTTGCCTAGTGCCTAGAGAAAGCGTTTCCTGAGTGTCCATTGCCTTTGTTCCCAGAACCTTTGCTGTTGCCCCTGACTACGAACCTTGCCTTGCCTTGTCCTTTTGTACCGCGCCGTCTCAGCTGTCAGAGGGGTTGAGTCGCTACCAGGTGGAACGACCTGGGAGTTACCGCCGCAGCAAGTCCATTCCGCTTTGCGGCGGGCTCTGGTGAATACCAGTAACCCCTTAGACTCCGTTCCCTTGGTACGGCCCACGCCATCACCTCTCTGGCACAGAGGATCCACCACCAGTGTCTTCACCATCCGCCAGCCCAGATCCTGACAGTAGATCTGGCCATGGATTCCGCTGAGGTGCCGCTACCAAGCCTTGGAGACCTCACCACCGTTGTGGCTCAACAGTTTCAACAGGTAGATCAACAAGGACATCAGTTGTCCCAACTGAATGCAATGGTTCAGCAACTTCTGCCTCTACGGCAGCAGCCATCTTCTCCACCAGCTCCTGCACCTCCTCAACTGCAAGCTGCCGCTTCCAGTACCAGAGTTCGTCTTTCTCTTCCTGACAAGTTTGACGGGGACTCTAAGTTTTGCCGTGGCTTCCTGACCCAGTGTTCTCTGCACTTGGAGCTGTCGGCTGACCAATTTCCAACTGAACGGTCAAAGGTGGCATTTGTGGTCAGCTTACTTTCTGGAAAGGCCTTGTCTTGGGCCACTCCGCTTTGAGACCGCAACGATCCTGTCACCGCTTCAGTCCAGACATTCTTCTCAGAAGTACGCTCTGTCTTTGAGGAACCAGCCCGGGTTTCTTCAGCCGAGACGGCTTTGTGGAATCTAGTCCAAGGAAACTCTACAGTGGGCGATTACGCCATTCAGTTTTGGACTCTTGCCTCAGAATTAGCCTGGAATAATGAGGCTCTCTGTGCGACCTTCAAGAAAGGTTTATCCAGCCACATCAAAGATGTTCTGGCCGCACGAGAGATACCCTCAGCCCTGTCTGAACTAATCCATTTGGCCACCTGCATTGACATGCGTTTTTCAGAAAGGAAACAGGAGCTATGCCAAGAAAAGAATCTTGTTCACACCAGGCGGTTTCCCCGCCTAACTCCTTTCTTTCAGTATCCTCTGCAACCTGTTACTGTGCCTTCCGCTGAGGAGGCTATGCAAGTGGATCGGTCTCGCCTGACCCAACTTGAGAGGACTCGCCGTAGAAATGAGAACTTTTGCCTTTACTGTGCGAGCTCCGAGAATTTCCTAAAGGACTGTCCTCTTCGTCCTCCGTGTCTGGGATGACGCACACTCCTAGTAAACGTGGGAGAGGCGTTACTGGGTGTGGATTCATCCTCTCCACGCCTGACGATTTCTGTACGGATTTCTTTGCCTGCTAAAACTGCCTTTTCTGCCGTGGCCTTTCTGGGCTCTGGTTCAACAGGAAATTTCATTGAGGCCTCATTAGTCAACAGATTCAACATCCCTGTGGCCCATCTCGTGAAGCCCCTCTTCATTTCCTCCGTGAGCGGACAGAATCTGGACTGTACTGTGTGCTATCGCACAGAGCCTTTGCGCATGAACATTGGTGTCCTCCATCATGAGGAGATTGAATTTTTTGTGATTGCCAACTGTACCTCAGAAGTCCTACTTGGCTTGCCTTGGTTCCAGCGCCACTCACCTATCCTGGACTGGTCTTCTGGGGACATTAAGAGTTGGGGTCCTA
This sequence comes from Hyla sarda, assembly GCF_029499605.1. Lineage (NCBI taxonomy): Eukaryota > Metazoa > Chordata > Amphibia > Anura > Hylidae > Hyla > Hyla sarda. Next base: position 351,993 of record NW_026607614.1, read on the forward strand.
CCTGTCACAAGCGATGCCTGAAGTCTTTACCTACAAGTCAAGTAGCCATCGCTGCGCCTCTGCCAGGCCTGCCTAAGGCCTACCAGGACTTCTTTTCTGATGTTTTTTGTAAAAAGCAAGACGAGGTCTTACCACCACACAGACCCTTTGACTGCCCTATTGACTTGCTTCCTGGTACTTCTCCGCCTCGTGGCAGGATTTATCCACTCTCTGCCCCATAGACTCAAGCCATGTCCGAGTATGTTCAAGAAAATCTAAAAAAAGGATTTATCATAAAATCTTCTTCTCCTGCTGGAGCAGGGTTCTTCTTCGTTGCTAAGAAAGATGGATCCCTACGTCCATGCATCGATTACCGCGGTTTAAATAAAATTACAGTTAAGAACCGTTATCCACTCCCCCTTATCTCAGAACTGTTTGACCGTATGCGGGGAGCAAAAATTTTTACCAAACTTGATCTAAGAGGGGCTTATTATCTTATCCGTATACGTGAAGGAGACGAGTGGAAAACTGCATTCAACACCCGTGACGGACATTTTGAGTATCTTGTCATGCCTTTTGGCCGTTGCAACGCCCCAGCAGTTTTCCAGGACTTTGTCAATGAAATTTTTCATGACATGCTGTATACCTGTGTAGTAGTCTATCTGGATGACATTCTTATTTTTTCTTCCAACTCAGAGGAACATCGCCTCCATGTCCATCTGGTGTTACAGCTCTCACGCAAAAAACATCTTTATGCTAAGATTGAAAATGTCTCTTTGAACGTAGAAGTCTACCTTTCCTGGGTTACATAGTGTCCAGCCAAGGCCTTCAAATGGACCCTTACAAGCTGTCTGCGGTACTGGATTGGCCATGCCCCTCTGGACTGCGAGCTATCCAACGTTTCCTCGGGTTCGCAAACTACTATCGTCAATTTATTCCCCACGTCTCCACCATCGTTGCACCTATTGTAGCATTGGCCAAGAAAGACGTGAACCCAAGGTCCTGGCCACCAATGGTGGAGGAGGCCTTTAACCCCTTAAGGACCCAGCCATTTTACACCTTAGGACCCGGTCATTTTTTGCACATCTGACCACTGTCACTTTAAACATGAATAACTCTGGAATGCTTTTAGTTATCATTCTGATTCCGAGATTGTTTTTTCGTGACATATTCTTCTTTAACATAGTGGTAAAATTTTGTGGTAACTTGCATCCTTTCTTGGTGAAAAATCCCAAAATTTGATGAAAAATTAGAAAATTTTGCATTTTTCTAACTTTGAAGCTCTCTGCTTGTAAGGAAAATGGATATTCCAAATATTTTTTTTATTCACATATACAATATGTCCACTTTATGTTTGCATTATAAAGTTAACATGTTTTTACTTTTGGAAGACACCAGAGGGCTTCAAAGTTCAGCAGCAATTTTCACATTTTTCACAAAATTTTCAAACTCACTATTTTTCAGGGACCAGTTCAGGTTTGAAGTGAATTTGAAGGGTCTTAATCTTAGAAATACCCCACAAATGACCCCAGTATAAAAACTGCACCCCCAATGTATTCAAAATGACATTCAGTCAGCGTTTTAACCCTTTAGGTGTTTCACAGGAATAGCAGCAAAGTGAAGGAGAAAATTCACAATCTTCATTTTTTACACTCGCATGTTCTTGTAGACCCAATTTTTTGAATTTTTACAAGGGGTAAAAGGAAAAAATGTATACTTATATTTGTAGCCCAATTTCTCTCGAGTAAGCACATACCTCATATGTCTATGTAAATTGTTCGGCGGGCGCAGTAGAGGGCTCAGAAGCGAAGGAGCGACAAGGGGATTTTGGAGAGTACGTTTTTCTGAAATGGTTTTTGGGGGGCATGTTGCATTTAGGAAGCCCCTATGGTGCCAGAACAGCAAAAATCCCCCACATGGCATACCATTTTCAAAACTAGACCCCTTGAGGAACATAACAAGGAATAAAGTAAGCCTTAATACCTCACAGGTGTTTCACGACTTTTGCATATGTGAAAAAATAAAAAATAAAATTCACTAAAATGTGTGTTTCCCCCCCAAATTTCACATTTTTGCAAGGGTTAATAGCAGAAAATACCCCCCAAAATTTGTAACCCCATCTCTTCTGAGTATGGAGGTACCCCATAAGTTGACTTGAAGTGCACTACGGGCGAACTACAATGCTCAGAAGAGAAGGAATCATATTTGGCTTTTTGAGAGCAAATTTTGCTCGGGGGCGTGTCACATTTAGGAAGCCCCTATGGTGCCAGGACAGCAAAAAAAAAAAAAAAACCACATGGCATACCATTTTGGAAACTAGACCCCTTGAGGAATGTAACAAGGGGTACAGTGAGCATTTACCCCCACTGGTGTCTGTCAGATCTTTGGAACAGTGGGCTGTACAACATTTTTAATTTGCACAGCCCACTGTTCCAAAGATCTGTCAGACACCAGTGGGGTGTAAATTCTCACTGCACCCCTCATTACATTCCGTGAGGGGTGTAGTTTCCGAAATGGGGTCACATGTGGGGTTTTGATTTTTTTGCATTTGTCAAAACCGCTGTAACAATCAGCCAGCCCTGTGCAAATCCCCTCAAATGTACATGGTGTTCTGGGCCTTGTTGTGCGCCCCCAGAGCACTTTGCGCCCACATACAGGGTATATCCGTAGTCGGGAGAAATTGCATTACAAATGTTGGGGGGCTTTTTTCCCCTTTTACCTCTTGTAAAAATGAAAAGTATAGGGCACTAACATGCTGGTGTAGACCCCAACTTCACCTTTTCATAAGGGGTGAAAGGAGAAAATCCCCCCAAAATTTGTTAGGCAATTTCTCCCGAGTACGGCGATACCCCATATGTGACCCTAAACTGTTGCCTTGAAATACGACAGGGCTCCAAAGTGAGAGAGCGCCATGCGCATTTGAGGCCTGAATTAGGGATTTGCATAGGGGTGGACATAGGGATATTCTACGCCAGTGATTCCCAAACAGGGTGCCTCCAGCTGTTGCAAAACTCCCAGCATGCTTGGACAGTCAACGGCTGTCCGGCAATACTGGGAGTTGTTGTTTTGCAACAGCTGGAGGCTCCATTTTGGAAACAGTGGATGTTTTTCATTTTTATTGGGGAGGGGAGGGGGGCTGTGTAGGGGTATGTGTATATGTAGTGTTTTTTACTTTTTATTTTATTTTGTGTTCGTGTAGTGTTTTTAGGGTACAGTCACACGGGCGGGGGATTACAGCGAGTTTCCCGTTGCGAGTTTGAGCTGCCGCGCAAAATGTTCTGCATCGCAAACTTGCAGCCTGATACTTACTGTAAGCTCCCTGTACATTCACAGGGGGGGGGGGGGCCTCCAGCTGTTGCAAAACTACAACTCCCAGCATGCACAGTCTATCAGTGCATGCTGGTAGTTATAGTTTTGCAACAGCTGGAGGCACACGGGTTGGGAAACACTGAGTTAGGAAACAGACAATGTTTCCCAACCAGTGTGCCTCCAGTTGTTGTAAAACCACAACTCCCAAACATTCTCAGGCATGCTGGAAGTAGTAGTTCGGCAACATCTTTAGAGCCAGATGTTGCCGAACTACAACTCCCAGCATGCTTGGAGTTGTAGTTTTGCAACATCTGGAGGACTACAGTTTGCAGACCACTAATACAGTGGTTCCCAATCTGTGCCCTTCCAGATGTTGCAAAACTACAACTCCCAGTATGCCAAAACTGTCCAGGCATGCTGGGAGTTGTAGTTCTGCAACATCTGAAGGGCCAGATGTTACAGAACTACAACTCCCAGCATGCCTGGACAGTAAGGGCATGCTGAGGATGTGTAGTTTTGCAACATCTGGGAGGGCACAGTGGTCTCCAAACTGTGGACCTCCAGATGTTGCAAAACTGCAAGTCCCAGCATGCCAAGACGCCAAGGGCTGTCTGGGCATGCTGGGAGTTGTAGTGTAAGGGGACCAGATGGAGCAGTCCAGATCGCTTTACGGCGGTCTGGACTGCTGCAAAGGTCCCGCAACGCTGCTGAAGATCCACTCACCTGTCGCCACCGCCGCCGGGATCCGGGTCTTCAGGGATGAGGTAAGTACCGGGGCCGGTCCCCAGCACTCCCCCATCCCCCGCTGCGTCCTCCGGTCTTCCTCCCGTTCTCTCCAGACTTCCAGGGGCCGGGCAGGGCGGGATGAAGTCACCGCCCCCCCCCTGCGATTGGTCGGTTAACTAACCGAGGAATCGCAGGGTATAGGGGGAGGGGGCAGGTTTGCCACCTCGCTCCTATACTCCAGCATGGTCCTGGCTGTCTGTGACAACCGGGATCATGCAAAATTACCGGGCGGTCGGGTCCCAGAGACCCGATCAGCCCGGTATCGCCGCAGATCGCAGGGGCGATTTCCCTCGCGATTTGCGGCGATCGCCGACATGGGGGGCAGACAGGGCCCCCTCGGTGCTTGCCCTGGATGCCTGCTGAAGGATTTCAGCAGGCATCCGCTTCCGTTCTCTGCCCGGCACGCGGCAGAGACCGGAGAAACACCAGGACGTACTAGTACGTCCTGGGTCCTTAAAGCCCAGGGTGCCAGGACGTTCTAGTCCTTAAGGGGTTAAAGGGGTTGTGCGCTGCCCTAATTTTCAGAGCTCCGCTCACAGCGTCCGGCAGTCCATTACTCCAAAAGCTGTGTGCGGGCTTCCGTGTTCGCGGCCGCCGGGCGTGACGTCACGCCCGGCCCCTCGCTCGCCCCCTAGTGACGTCTCGCCCGCCCCCTCGTGACGTCGCGCCCCCTTCCCATAGACTTTTGTTGAGGGGGCGGGCGAGACGTCACAAGGGGGCGGGCGAGGGGCCGGGCGTGACGTCATGCCCAGCGGCCTCGAACATGGAAGCCCGCACACAGCGTTCGGAGTAATGAACTTCCGGACGCTGTGAGCAGAGCTCCGAAAGTCAGGGCAGCGCACAACCCCTTTAACCATCTTAAGGCTGCCTTCGCTTCTGCTCCTGTTCTGTCCAGGCCGGATTCCTCGAAGCCTTTTATCCTCGAAGTGGACGCTTCTTCTGTCGGTGCCGGTGCCATTTTAACTCAGAAAACTGCTACTGGAAAAAATCGCACTTGCTGTTTTTTCTCCAAGACTTTCTCTCCTGCAGAAAAAAATTATTCGATTGGAGATCGTGAACTTTTGGACATTAAATTGGCACTTGAGGAGTGGAGACATCTTTTGGAGGGCTCCCTGCATCCCATCATCATTTACACGGATCATAAAAATGTATCTTATCTCCAGACTGCCCAGCGATTAAATCCTCGCCAAGCTAGATGGACATTGTTTTTTGCTCGCTTGAATTTTGAAATTCATTTTTGCCCAGCCGACAAGAACGTCAGAGATATCTCCGGATCTGAAGCCCCTCTACAGCACATCATACCTCCTGAGTGTCTCATCTCCTGCGCTCCAACCACTCTTGTGCAAATTCCTCCAGGGAAGACCTTTGTACCTCCACGCCTTCGCCTCAAAATTCTTAAATGGGGTCACTCTTCTCTTTTGGCCGGACATGCTGGTGTCAAGAAGTCTGTGCAGTTGATTTCCAGACACTATTGGTGGCCTTCCTTGGAGAGGGAGGTGACGGATTTTGTTCGGGCTTGTACTACCTGTGCCCGTGACAAGACTCCACGCCAAAAGCCGGCAGGTCTCCCGCAGCATCTCAGATATAGTGCGGGACCACTATGGCTCGGGACTCCGGAGACCACAGACTACACAAAACCTGGCCAGGTAAGAAAAGGCCAAAAGAGCCTTTTTAACCTACTAGCCGCCTAAGGAGAAGGCAACAAGGGGGAAATACTTTCCGAAGTTCCCCCCAATAAGCTACTTAGGACCGGTCGGCTAGAGATGGGTCAGCAAAAGTCCAAGAATGCAGACGGAGAACCCCAGATACACGCTCTTAAAACAATCCTTGAAGAATTGCTCGGCAAGAATGCAGTAGTCCAGTTAGAGAAGCTCATGAAAGAATTCCATGTCAGCAATGAGAAATAGTTCGATGTAGAGTTTTGGGAAAATATTGCAGAAAGAAAGAGATGGAAAGTAATGCTATAGCAGGAATAAAGGGATGTACGGAGTTAAGAATGAAATCAGAATGTGACAGTGATTTAATACTGAGTAATCAGCGTTTGGAGAGATAGCAGGTTCTGGGAATGTTGACAAGTTGAGTTGACAAAAGCGAAGTGAAGTTTTCTGTGAAATCTATGTGTATGTTTGTTATTTCCATACAAGTTGTTTGGTTTGTCAAGTTGTGTTGTCCACTGTGTATGCAGGACATGGTGTGTTTAACATGCTACATTTTTAAGTGGGAGAGAGAGACTCAAGCATGTGAAGCAGCGTGAGGAATGGAAGATTAGCAGAGTTGAAACTGTTGGAATAAGTGAAGTGAAGATGAGTGTTCAGTGCTATGAAATTATGGTCTAAAAATGGCGTCTAGGGATCAGCCAGCGCCAAAAATTCCAAGAGGAGGGGCTTGTACGTCACATACTTTAGACAAAGAAATAAGTGTTTACCTTATGGGATAGTTTGTGAATACTTTTTAGTAAATGTGGAAGTTGCCGGATTAGTGGAAATTCTGGAGTATGCAATGTTTTAGTTGAATGAAGCGGAATATAATCTCTCAGTGAGACTGTTTTAGAAGGCTACTGATAAGCTTTTTGCTTCCTAGTATATATATATATATATATATATATATATATATATATATCTTTGTGTCACTATTAGGTTTGTTTGGTTGTGATTTCTGATCTCCAAAGATAATATTCAATGTTTGTGTTTACTAATTCTGATCCTGTGTCACAATATCTGTTTCATATTTTAGTGTTCCCTATCTAATTGAATGTCACTGATCATTCTTGGATTAGTCATTTAACCCTTGCCTCTTCTTGCTTATGCTGTTCTGTTTAACACCCTTGTATTGTAGTTCAGGAATAGGCTGGTGACTAGTTGTCATGCAATCTGTGATTTATTGCTATATGAATCCCTTTTTGTGTTTGTATTTTTTGAGTCTTTATGGTCCTTCCGTGTAAAAGCTGACACAGCATTCTAACCTGTGTGTGAACAGCTCGACGCTGCAGACGGGTGGGGGGGGGGGGGGGGGGACGGGGGGGGGGGGGGGCAGCCCCCCTTCCTGTCTTTATCTCTGAAGATTTTCTGATTTTCTGTGTAAGAGCGGCATTGCTAGTTTGTTTCCCTTTGTTTTTCTTGTGATTATTTAAATGTAGTTTATCTCTTATGATAAAAATATTAAGTCACCTTTTTATTTTGGGTAAGTTTGCCATAGTGCTGAAACCTTGTTGTCTTATTAGGTTAAAATTCTGTTCCTGTGACAGATTGAGATAATTTCAGAATTACATTTTGGTTTGTGAGAGGGAGTCAACCTGTTGATTCCATTCACTGACTTGTAGCGGCTTGGTAGTCTGGACTTCTTTCCAATCCAGTACACTCCTCTCTACACTAGATAACTGTGCCCTGGAATCCAGCTTCATTGCTCTCTGGTGGAGAATGACTGGATTCAGAGGGGGGAAGAGATGATGGGAGAGGGGGGAGAGATGATGGGAGAGGGGGGGGAGATGATGGGAGAGGGGGGAAGAGATGATGGGAGAGGGGGGAAGAGATGATGGGAGAGGGGGGAAGAGATGATGGGAGAGGGGGGAGAGATGATGGGAGAGGGGGGGAGAGATGATGGGAGAGGGGGGAAGAGATGATGGGAGAGGGGGGGAGAGATGATGGGAGAGGGGGGAGAGATGATGGGAGAGGGGGGAAGAGATGATGGGAGAGGGGGGAAGAGATGATGGGAGAGGGGGGAAGAGATGATGGGAGAGGGGGGAAGAGATGATGGGAGAGGGGGGGAGAGATGATGGGAGAGGGGGGGAGAGATGATGGGAGAGGGGGGAAGAGATGATGGGAGAGGGGGGAAGAGATGATGGGAGAGGGGGGAAGAGATGATGGGAGAGGGGGGAAGAGATGATGGGAGAGGGGGGAGAGATGATGGGAGAGGGGGGAGAGATGATGGGAGAGGGAGGAGAGATGATGGGAGAGGGGGGAAGAGATGATGGGAGAGGGGGGAAGAGATGATGGGAGAGGGGGGAAGAGATGATGGGAGAGGGGGGGAGAGATGATGGGAGAGGGGGGAGAGATGATGGGAGAGGGGGGAGAGATGATGGGAGAGGGGGGAAGAGATGATGGGAGAGGGGGGAAGAGATGATGGGAGAGGGGGGAAGAGATGATGGGAGAGGGGGGAAGAGATGATGGGAGAGGGGGGGAGAGATGATGGGAGAGGGGGGGAGAGATGATGGGAGAGGGGGGAGAGATGATGGGAGAGGGGGGGAGAGATGATGGGAGAGGGGGGAAGAGATGATGGGAGAGGGGGGGGAGAGATGATGGGAGAGGGGGGAAGAGATGATGGGAGAGGGGGGAAGAGATGATGGGAGAGGGGGGAAGAGATGATGGGAGAGGGGGGAGAGATGATGGGAGAGGGGGGAGAGATGATGGGAGAGGGGGAAGAGATGATGGGAGAGGGGGGAAGAGATGATGGGAGAGGGGGGAAGAGATGATGGGAGAGGGGGGAAGAGATGATGGGAGAGGGGAGGAGAGATGATGGGAGAGGGGGAAGAGATGATGGGAGAGGGGGGAAGAGATGATGGGAGAGGGGGGAAGAGATGATGGGAGAGGGGGGAAGAGATGATGGGAGAGGGGGGAAGAGATGATGGGAGAGGGGGGGAGAGATGATGGGAGAGGGGGAAGAGATGATGGGAGAGGGGGGAAGAGATGATGGGAGAGGGGGGAAGAGATGATGGGAGAGGGGGGAAGAGATGATGGGAGAGGGGGGAAGAGATGATGGGAGAGGGGGGGAGAGATGATGGGAGAGGGGGGAAGAGATGATGGGAGAGGGGGGAAGAGATGATGGGAGAGGGGGAGAGATGATGGGAGAGGGGGGGGAGAGATGATGGGAGAGGGGGGAGAGATGATGGGAGAGGGGGGCAGAGATGATGGGAGAGGGGGGAGAGATGATGGGAGAGGGGGGAGAGATGATGGGAGAGGGGGGAGAGATGATGGGAGAGGGGGGAAGAGATGATGGGAGAGGGGAAGAGATGATGGGAGAGGGGGGAAGAGATGATGGGAGAGGGGGGAGAGATGATGGGAGAGGGGGGAAGAGATGATGGGAGAGGGGGGAAGAGATGATGGGAGAGGGGGGAAGAGATTATGGGAGAGGGGGGAGAGATGATGGGAGAGGGGGGAAGAGATGATGGGAGAGGGGGGAGAGATGATGGGAGAGGGGGGAAGAGATGATGGGAGAGGGGGGGAGAGATGATGGGAGAGGGGGGAAGAGATGATGGGAGAGGGGGGAAGAGATGATGGGAGAGGGGGGAAGAGATTATGGGAGAGGGGCATAATTTAATTACAAACTCTGTGTATAATAATAATGATGATGCATGCCTGTATAGAGTTATGTTACAGGAGACAGCAGGGTTCTTGTTACGCCGAGCGCTCCGGGTCCCTGCTCCTCCCCGGAGCGCTCGCGGCGTTCTCCTCTCTGCAACGCCCCGGTCAGACCCGCTGACTGGAGGGGCAAGCTGTGCATAACTAGCTTGCCCCCTGACTGGTGAGCAGTTAAGGGGTTAAGAAATGTACAGGCAAGGTTTTTTAACCCCCTCCCCCGCCTGCAAAACTTGCCAGTGGCTACAGTGGTATGTCCCATGGGTGGGGGGAAGGAGTGCACCAATCAGGGGTTTAATAGTTTCCCGGGCTATCAGGGACCCTCCCCTGGGTATTTACAGCTGTGGTGCCTCCCTTCCCCCCTCAATCTGCCCAGGACCCGGAGTTTTGTCTGCCGGTTGGTATGTATCTGCCCCTTATATTATGGCCCGGATGGAGCAGGAGGGTGAGGGTTGGCATGCTGGCTTGTGGCTGAGCTGGCCTCCCCTCCTGTTGCACCCTGGCGTTGGGTTCGGGAGGCTGGCGGACCTCTCACCCTCTCACAGTTCCGCTCTCCTTCCCCCTGTCCTGTCCGTTCCTTTAATCCCCTTCCCTGTCCCGTTCCTTTAATCTCCTGCCCGTTCCTTTAATCTCCTGCCCGTTCCTTTAATCTCCTGCCCGTTCCTTTAATCTCCTGCCCGTTCCTTTAATCTCCTGCCCGTTCCTTTAATTTCCTGCCCGTTCCTTTAATTTCCTGCCCGTTCCTTTAATCTCCTGCCCGTTCCTTTAATCTCCTGCCCGTTCCTTTAATCTCCTGCCCGTTCCTTTAATCTCCTGCCCGTTCCTTTAATCTCCTGCCCGTTCCTTTAATCTCCTGCCCGTTCCTTTAATCTCCTGCCCGTTCCTTTAATCTCCTGCCCGTTCCTTTAATCTCCTGCCCGTTCCTTTAATCTCCTGCCTGTTCCTTTAATCTCCTGCCCGTTCCTTTAATCTCCTGCCCGTTCCTTTAATCTCCTGCCTGTTCCTTTAATCTCCTGCCCGTTCCTTTAATTTCCTGCCCGTTCCTTTAATTTCCTGCCCGTTCCTTTAATTTCCTGCCCGTTCCTTTAATTTCCTGCCCCTTCCTTTCATCCTTTTCTCTGCCCGTTCCTTCAATCCTCTTCCCTGGCCCGAGCCCCCTTTCCCATGCGTGCTCCTTTTGAGTGCGCTTTGCCTCCTTCCCCCGTTACTGTCCCCTCCGCCTGCGGTGGCGGCCCCCTGGGTGGCTGCTGCTGTTTTTTGTAGGCTTGCGCAAATGGACGTTTATTAACGTCCATTTGCGTGTCCCTAGCTATGATGCGCGCTCACAAGTTGAGCGCGCATCATAGTCGCTGGGTCCCGGTTGCTATTAGCAACCAGGACCCATGCTAATGCCGGACATCGCCGATTGGGCAGATGTCCGGCATTACCTTTTTGGATGCGGCGATCAAAGTTGATCGCCGCATCTGAATATATGTACGGGCGTCCCGGCTGCTCAGTCGGGCTGATCGGGACCATCGCGATTAAATCGCGATGTCCCGATCAGCTGGAACGCAGCAGGAGGGTCACTTACCTGCCTCCTGCGCGTCCGCTCGTGGATTGATTGCTCCAATGAGCAATCAATCACCGATGACCCAGATTATTGCCATGTTAACACATGGCAAGTGATCTGTGTTAGGATCTGTGTGTGCAGTGTTGTGGCTCCCTATGGGAGCTATAGCATTGCACACAAAAAAATAAAAAAAAATAAAAAAAAGTTCATGAAGATCAATTTAACCCTTGCCATAAAACGTTTGGATCACTGCTCCCCCCCCCTTTTTTTTCCCCCATACATAAAAAAATAAAAAAATAAAAAATAAAAAAATTACTGAATAAATAAAATAAAATAATTAAATAAAATATAAAAATCTGTATTACATCAAGCAAATACACCTATACGGTATCGCTGCTTGCGTACATGTCCGTACTATCTAAATATATCTTCGATTGCAGTACTCCTTCAATGGCGTACGCGCCAAAAAAAAAAAAAAATCATAAATTAATGAATTAAAAAAAATAAAAATTAAAATTAAAAAAAATGATATTTAAAAAAAATTAAAAAAAAATTTTACAAATAAATTAAAAACATAAATAAAAAATTATAAATAATAATAAATGAATAATAAATTACAATGAAATGAAAAAGTACAAACTATGTAGATTTCAATGCACATACGCATGTGGTATCAAAGGCCACGTGCGTCAATGTCCGAACTATCAAGTTATATATCCTCATTTGATCGCACGGTTTGGGGTGTAAGCGCAAATTAATATTAAATATATATATTCTACAGTCCCATATAGCGTATTTTGGTCGCTTTTTATACCTAAAATAAATAAATAAATAAATAAATGAATAAATAATGAACTCTGATTGACACGACAATGGTACCTCTGTAAACTTCGGATCACGGCACATGGTTCTTGCAGCCACTGCACCCCAAATCCTCCATCACCTCTCCTCTGCTGCTGGTTTCCCGGCGCCATTCCGGGGGGCGGTGAAGTGGTTCCTCCATCTTTTGTGCCTTCTCCGTCTTCCGGACTTAGTGAGCGTTCTGTTGCGGGGGTGGCTCTATTTTCGTGCCTGCTCTTGGGGCTTTGGCAGGCCAGTTGTCTTCAGCTGGCTAGGTTGGGTTGGTGCCCTCTCCTTCCCCGGTTAGTGTGCTTATGGCTGTTCTGGGTAGTATCCGCCTTTTGTTCCTGTGTGTTTGTTGGGTTTTGGTCTCGGATATAGGTGTATGTCTATGTTGGTCTCTGGTTGTGAGTTGGGTACGTCTCTTCTTGACGGGGTGCTTTGGTGTGGTATCATTTTCTGCGGTGCACACTTAGGTGAGTGGTCTTTTGGCCTTACGCTCTGGATGACTGGGTTTTGTGGACTTAGCTCCTGATGCTTGTTCCTTATCCTGAATCGGTGGCACTCAGTTACGGTTTTGTTTCTTTTGGTTTTCTCCCCCCTTGGTTTGGTCTTTCTCTCCATCACTAGTTGTAGTCCCTCTCCGCTGCTCTGTTTGTCCTAGTGTATTGTCTGTTGTTTTCTCCTGTTTTGCTCCCGATCTCTGGTAGGCAGGGGACTCCTGTATGTCGTGCTGGGTGCTTTAGCTGATGTGGCGGTGGGTAGGTTTCGCTTGGGTCTCAGTTTGTCTTTCCTTGTGGGTTCTTCTGTTTGTGATGGTTTTCCGGAGGGGGATTCTCCTGTGCTCTACGCTTGTTGGGGTGTGGTTTGTTGCAGTCTTCCGCATGCCGTGTTGGCGTTGGTCTGCAGTTTTCCTGTGAACGGGGAGTGTTTGCGTTTTCTCTGTTTTGGTTTCCTCGGGGCTCGCTAGGTGCCCCTGTTCCGGTCCTTGCTGGTTTACTGTATGTTCCGCATGGAATATGGTTCTGGGCGGAGTTTTTTCCTGCAGGTTGTCTCTGGCCACCGAGGGTGTTTGGTATTTGTGCCCCCGCATATGTGCCCCTGGTACGCTATGGGCTGACATTTCGGTTGGTTGGGGTTTTTTTCAGGAGTTGGGCAGTGGACTGGCCTGCTTTCAGTTCCCCATTGCAGCGCACGGGGAGCTCGCTCTGTTCTCAGATGTGGCTGGTTGGGTCGGTTTGTTGGTGTGGTGTTTGGTTTTCCAGTGGTGCTGCGGTGGGTTTCTGCCATGCCTGGGTTTTTTTTTGAGCTTTTCCCTTGGTGTTGGTTGTGGGACTTTGGGTGCTTGCTTCGGCAGCTCATGTTTTAGACTTGTAACGTTACTGTGTGGGTTGGCATGGCCCCTATGCTTGGTTGCGCGCTAATTTTGTGATGCTTTTCTTCTTTTCTAGTGTGTGATTTGAGTGATCAGGGGGCGTGTTTTCTTCCTGTGCTCTGCCTGTTGCATCTAGTGCTTCGCTGTTTGGAGTTACGATTTCTTTCAGGGCTACGCTCCATGGGGTCGGTATTGGTTGTTGATGTTTTGTCCCGTTTTCTCTGGCTGTAGTTCCGGAGGGTTGCTTGTGCGGCCGGCCCGTGGGTCCTTGGGGAGAGTGGTGTAATTCTTGGTCCGCTTTGGTGGCTCCTGCGGTTTGGTCGCACTCACGGTACGGCGCTTGCGAGTGGTTAGTGTTGGTGTGGAGGCCGGGATGTCTACAGTCGAGGAGGGTCCCGGAGGTTCCAGAGGGTCTGTGGACAGCGGATAAAAACTTAAAAAAAATAAAAATAAATATTGGTTTCCATACCTGGAATGCCCCTTGATGTAACCTTACAAGGCTCTGATGTTTGATTTACTGTTTCGTTTTAATAGGATGTGATAATGGAAGTTATCTGCTGTGTCACCTCTCCTAGGAGGTTCGTGATTTGGGCAGTGTTCTCAGTGTATCCAAATAACATTCTGAGTTTGTGATGCTGGGATCTTCACCTGTTAATGTGAATCACCTAAAAAAAAAAAAAAAAAAAAGTCGGTTGGCTTTCCCGCTGTGCTGCGATCCAGTGGAGTGCGGTTGGCGCACGGCACATGGCAGGAGGTGATTTTCTTTCTGCTTTGCAGGTGGTGTATACCTAGGGGGCCCGCGAGTGGGTGGTGTATACCTAGGAGCTGAGCCCGCGAGTGGGTGGCCTTGCTGTCGGCGACCGTTTTTTTTTTTTCTCCTATCAATTTTGGGTCGCTTGGTGGCGGCTGCGGGTCGGGTTTTTGGTTGTTGTTTTGCGTAATTTTTCTGATCCGAGATTTTGCGCTAGCTTTTTTCAGGGCTATGTGGATGGGGCACTTTTCTTTCTCCTCGTCTCCTTCCATGGGACTGGGTGTCCGTGTTTTTGGGTGCCTATTTTGTGCGTTTCATGGAAAAAGTTTAAATAAAAAAATAAAAAATAAAAAAGGCCCGTCGGTCCGAGACTGTTTAGGCAATCCGGGAGACGCAGCTCGTGCTCCATGAGGGTCCGTGAATGACTGTTTTGTGAGTTCGGGATTTGCTCTCTTTTTGTATCGGGGCCGGCGGAGGTGGATGGGGTTTCCGGAGAGGGTAGCGCTGCACGTGGGGCGCGGGCGATCTGCATGTTGTGTTGCTATTTTCGCCCAGTTTGATGTTTCCCATGTGTGTTTTTGTTTTAAGAGCGGCTTTCCGCAAGGTGGTGCGAGTGCTGCAGCACTCTTCGGTGTATGGGTGAGTCTGAGAGAGAAGTTCACACGGGTTATTTAAAAAAAATAAAATAAATAAATAAATAAAAAATGGTCCTGATGGCAGGTACCTCAGATTTCCTGGAGAGGAAATGTGTTGGGCGGATTTCCTGGAGAGGAAGTGTGTTGGGCGGATTTCCTGGAGAGGAAGTGTGTTGGGCGGATTTCCTGGAGAGGAAGTGTGTTGGGCGGATTTCCTGGAGAGGAAGTGTGTTGGGCGGATTTCCTGGAGAGGAAGTGTGTTGGGCGGATTTCCTGGAGAGGAAATGTGTTGGGTGTGTCCGGGGGGCTGAGTTGGCCTCAGGTGTTGGTTATCCAGTATCTCTTGGGTGGGGGTCGGAGCCCAGTGTAGGGCTAACTGGTCTCCTCCGTGGCGGTAAGAAGACGGTGAAAGCTGGGTCAACCCGGGGTAGACCTCCACACAGGACAGTGTGGCAGCACCTCTCGAGTTGGTAAGAAGCCAATCGGTGTCTTTGTTACAGTTAAATTGTTATTTATATAAGTAATTTTATAAATAAAGCTGTGGCCGATTCCCACCCACGGAAAAGTTAAATTGTTGTTGTGTCAGTTATTATTTAATTAATTATTGTAATAAGGGGGAGGGGTAGTTATAGCCTGCTAGGAGCTAATTGGGTCTCAACAGTCTGGAGGGGCAAGCTGTTCATAACTAGCTTGCCCCCTGACTGGTGAGCAGTTAAGGGGTTAAGAAATGTACAGGCAAGGTTTTTTAGCCCCCTCCCCCGCATGTAAAACTTGCCAGTGGCTACAGTGGTATGTCCCATGGGTGGGGGGAAGGAGTGCACCAATCAGGGGTTTAATAGTTTCCCGGGCTTTCAGGGGCCCTCCCCTGGGTATTTATAGCTGTGTTCAGTGGCGTTGCGACCGGGGTGCGGGGGGTGCGGCCCGCACCGGCTGACACCATCCTGATGGGGTGACACTAGGTACGCCGCCGGTCCTCAGTTGCGCTGCCTGTCTCCATACTAGCAGCCCCCCACGGCCCCCACTTGCGCTGCCTCTGTAAGAGCATCCCCCCCCCGGTCCTCACTTGTTGCGTCTCCGTACTAGCAGCACCCCCTCCCCCGGTCACCTGCACAGTGAACCGGCCTGCGCCCCCACGTCTTCTGTTGCGCCGATCCGACGTACCTCCGCAGGGCCGGCGCAGGAGGACGTGACGTCACTCGCAGAGCGACCGGAGAGAAGGAGCGCTGTGCTGGATGGGTGAGTGAGTGTCTGTCTCTGTCTGTGTGTGACTGTCTGTGTGTGACTGTGTGTGTGTGTGTGTGTCTGTGAGTGTGTGTCTCTCTGTGTGTGTGACTGTGTGTGTCTGTCGCAATCTCTGTCTGTGTGTGACTCTCTGTCTTTGTGTGACTCTGTGTGTGTGTGACTCTGTGTGTGTCTCTCTGTGAGTGTGTGTCTCTCTGACTGTGTGTGTGTGTGTCTCTCTCTATCTATCTGTGTGTGTGTGTCTCTGTGTTGTGTGTGTGTTTTTTTTTGTGTGGGGGGAGGGGGGGTTTGTTTGAACCAGCGATCTAATGTGGGGAGACTGTGACCTATTGTGGGGAACATGCAAGGGAACCTGCGGCCTAATGGGGGGAAACTACTACCAAATGTGGGGAATCTATGCTACCTAATGTGGGGAAACTGCTACCTAATGTTGGAAAATTGCTACCTAATGTTATAAGGCTGCTACATAATGTGGGAAAACTGCTACCTAATGTGGGGATTCTGTGCTACCTAATGTGGGGAAACTTCTACCTACTGTGTGGAATCTGTGCTACCTAATGTGTGGAATTTGTGCTACCTAATGTGTGGAATCTGTGCTACTTAATGTGGGGAAATTACTACCTAATGTGGGGTAACTGGTACCAAATGTGGGGAATCTATGCTACCTAATGTGGGGAAACTGCTACCTACCTAATGTGGGGAACTGCTACCTACCTAATGTGGAGAACTGCTACCTACCTAATGTGGGGGAACTGCTACCTACCTTAAGTGGGGGAACTGCTGCCTACCTAATGCCCCCCCCCTGGCAGTAGCACCCTCATCATCCACCAGCAACCCCCCCCCCCAGCAGCAGCACCTCCATAAGCAGATCCTGATGGTGGATGATGGGGGTGCTCCTGCCAGGAGGATGATCCTGCCGATGGACGATGGGGGTGATACTGCCAGGGGGGATGGCCAGTAGCACCCTCATCATCCTCCAGCAACACCTCCCCAGTACTAGCACCCCCATCATCAACTAGCAACACCACCAGATTTATATTCAGAGGGCACAGTGTGTGGCGGTATATTCAGAGGGTACAGTATGTGGCAGATTTATATTCAGAGGGTACAGTATGTGGCAGATTTATATTCAGAGGGTACAGTGTGTGGCGGTATATTCAGAGGGTACAGTACGTGGCAGATTTATAATAATTATTGTTTTCATATAGAGGATGAGAATGCGCTGACATAGTGAGGAGACGTCGGGGCGTCACATTCTGCAGAGAGAAGTTTTAGCTGGACCCGGCGGTATGTACCATCTGAATTAGATAAGGGAAGACTATAGAGAAGACGTCACCTGTAGTCACTGATATCATTGTGTATTCTCCTCACTATAGAGAAAACGTCACCTGTAGTCACTGACATCATTCTGTATTCTCCTCACTATAGAGAAGACGTCACCTGTAGTCACTGATATCATTGTGTATTCTCCTCACTATAGAGAAGACGTCATCTGTAGTCACTGATATCATTGTGTATTCTCCTCACTATAGAGAAGACGTCACCTGTAGTCACTGATATCATTGTATATTCTCCTCACTATAGAGAAGACGTCACCTGTAATCACTGATATCACTGTGTATTCTCCTCACTATAGAGAAGACGTCACCTGTAGTCACTGATATCATTGTGTATTCTCCTCACTATAGAGAAGACGTCACCTGTAGTCACTGATATCATTGTACATTCTCCTCACTATAGAGAAGACGTCACCTGTAGTCACTGATATCATTGTACATTCTCCTCACTATAGAGAAGACGTCACCTGTAGTCACTGACATCATTCTGTATTCTCCTCACTATAGAGAACACGTCACCTGTAGTCACTGATATCATTGTGTATTCTCCTCACTATAGAGAAGACGTCATCTGTAGTCACTGATATCATTGTGTATTCTCCTCACTATAGAGAAGACGTCACCTGTAGTCACTGATATCATTGTGTATTCTCCTCACTATAGAGAAGACGTCACCTGTAGTCACTGACATCATTCTGTATTCTCCTCACTATAGAGAACACGTCACCTGTAGTCACTGATATCATTGTGTATTCTCCTCACTATAGAGAAGACGTCATCTGTAGTCACTGATATCATTGTGTATTCTCCTCACTATAGAGAAGACGTCACCTGTAGTCACTGATATCATTGTATATTCTCCTCACTATAGAGAAGACATCACCTGTAGTCACTGATATCATTGTACATTCTCCTCTCTATGTCCTATCAGAGCTGGAGTCACTTGTCAGTTCTACAGTTATGATGAGTGAAACTACAACTCCCAGCATAACCTCACCACTGCATAAAGAGGTACTCTACTGGAAAAAATGTTTTTTAATCAACTGGTGTTACAAAGTTAAACAGATTTATAAATTACTTCTACTTAAAAATCTTAATCCTTCCAGTACTTATTAGCTGCTGTATAAGTGATTCACAGGAAGTTCTCTTCTTTTTTAATTTATTTTCTGTCTGACCACAGTGCTCTGTGCTGACACCTCTGTCCATGTCAAGAACTGTCCATAGTAGGAGCAAATCCCCATTGCAAACCTCTCCTGCTCTGGACAGTTCCTAACATGGACAGACAGAGCACTGTGGACAGACTGGAAAGAACTACACAACTTCCTGTGGAGAATACAACAGCTTATAAGTACTGTAAGGATTAAGATTTTAAATAGAAGTAATTTAAAAATGTGTTTAACTTTCTGGCACCAGTTGATATAAAAGTAAATGTTTTCCAGTGGAGTACCCCTTTAAGTAATTCTGGGAGCTGTATATTTAAATGGTGAAAACTTCTTTAACACTTTCCCATTCTGTGGCAACTGGTATGTCTGATTATTATACTGGAATTTCTCAAAATGCGCTACAACAGTGGTGTCTGTCACAACAGGCTAAAAACTTACTGGGGGGAGGGGGGAGGTATGGGGGTGACACCATTTTCTACCGCACCAGGTGACACCAACCCTAGAAACGCCAGGACCCGGAGTTTTGCCCTCCCTCCCTCCCTTTTTGTATCTCTGTTTCTTGTAAGTCACAGCTTGGCGGTAAGAAGACGGTGAAAGCGGGGTCAACCCGGGGTAGACCTCCACACAGGACAGTGTGGCAGCACCTCTCGGGTTGGTAAGAAGCCAATCGGTGTCTTTGTTACAGTTAAATTGTTATTTATATAAGTAATTTTATAAATAAAGCTGTGGCCGATTCCCACCCACGGAAAAGTTAAATTGTTGTTGTGTCAGTTATTATTTAATTAATTATTGTAATAAGGGGGATGGGTAGTTATAGCCTGCTAGGAGCTAATTGGGTCTCAACAGTCCAGGAGCGCTGCACTGACATTCACGATTGGGATGCGAATCACATCCCAAGCCACTTACACGGCTCCGCTCTCTAGGGCGCGCGCGCGCCAGCTCTCTAAGATTTAAAGGGCCAGTGCACCAGTGATTGGTGCCTGGCCCAATCAGTCTATTAGCTTCCACCTGCTCCCTGGCTATATCACCTCACTTCCCCTGCACTCCCTTGCCGGATCTTGTTGCCTTGTGCCAGTGAAAGCGTTTAGTGTTGTCCAAAGCCTGTGTTTCCAGATCTTCTGCTATCCTCATTGACTACGAACCTTGCCGCCTGCCCCGACCTTCTGCTACGTCTGACCTTGCCTCTGTCTAGTCCTTCTGTCCCACGCCTTCTCAGCAGTCAGCGAGGTTGAGCCGTTGCCGGTGGATACGACCTGGTTGCTACCGCCGCAGCAAGACCATCCCGCTTTGCGGCGGGCTCTGGTGAATACCAGTAGCAACCTAGAACCGGTCCACCGACACGGTCCACGCCAATCCCTCGCTGACACAGAGGATCCACATCCAGCTAGCCGAATCCTAACAGTAGATCCGGCCATGGATCCTGCTGAGGTGCCGCTGCCAAGTCTCGCTGACCTACCCACGGTGGTCGCCCAGCAATCGCAGCAAATTGCCCAACAAGGACAGCAGCTGTCGCAGTTGACCGCCATGTTACAGCAACTTCTGCCACTGCTACAGCAGCAACCATCTCCTCCGCCAGCTCCTGCACCTCCTCCGCAGCGAGTGGCCGCTCCTAGCCTCTGCTTGTCCCTGCCGGACAAATTTGATGGGGACTCTAGACTCTGCCGTGGTTTCCTGTCTCAATGTTCCCTACATATGGAGATGTTGTCGGACCAATTTCCTACAGAACGGTCTAAGGTGGCGTTCGTAGTGAGTCTTCTGTCTGGAAAGGCCTTGTCTTGGGCCACACCACTCTGGGACCGCAATGATCCTGCCACAGCCACAGTCCAGTCCTTCTTCGCTGAAGTCCGTAGTGTCTTCGAGGAACCAGCCCGAGCTTCTTCTGCTGAGACTGCCCTGCTGAACCTGGTCCAGGGTAATTCTTCAGTAGGCGAGTACGCCATCCAATTTCGTACTCTCGCCTCCGAATTATCTTGGAATAACGAGGCTCTCTGCGCGACCTTTAAAAAAGGCTTATCCAGTAACATCAAGGATGTGCTGGCCACACGAGAGATTCCTGCCAACCTGCAAGAACTTATCCATTTGGCCACCCGCATTGACATGCGTTTTTCTGAAAGACACCAGGAGCTCCGCCAGGAAAATGACCTTGATCTCTGGGCACCTCTCCCACAGTATCCTTTGCAATCTACCCCTGTGCCTCCCGCCGAGGAGGCTATGCAAGTGGATCGGTCTCGCCTGACCCATGAAGAGAGGACTCGCCGTAGGGAAAAAAATCTATGTCTGTACTGCGCTAGTACCGAACATTTCTTGGTGGATTGCCCTATTCGTCCTCCACGTCTGGGAAACGCACGCACGCACCCAGCTCACGTGGGAGTGGCGTCTCTTGGTACAAAGTCTGCTTCTCCACGTCTCACTGTGCCCGTACGGATTTCTCCTTCTGCCAACTCCTCCTTCTCAGCTGTGGCCTTCTTGGACTCTGGTTCTTCTGGAAATTTTATTCTGGCCTCTTTGGTGAATAGGTTCTGCATCCCGGTGATCCGTCTCGTCAAGCCGCTCTACATTTCTTCGGTCAACGGAGTGAAGTCCGACTGCGCTGTTTGTTACCGCACAGAGCCCCCGCTTATGAGCATTGGACTGCATCACGAGAAAATTGAATTTTTCGTCCTCCCCAACTGCACCTCTGAAATCCTCCTCGGTCTGCCATGGCTCCAGCTTCATTCTCCCACCCTGGACTGGACCACCGGGGAGATCAAGAATTGGGGTCCTGCTTGCCGCAAGAAATGCATCACGTCTGCTCCCAGTCCCGTCTGTCGGGCCTCAGTGTCTCCTCCTGTGCCTGGTCTCCCCAAGGCTTATCAGGACTGTGCCGTGCCTCCTCATAGCCCCGTCCTGGTGACACTCTGCCCTGTGACATGCTTCACCCTCTGCCCCCCCTCCCCATTCCCATTCCTTCTGAACTACCTGCCGCTGGTGTAGCTACCCAGGACTTCTTTTTGTTCCAGAAGGAGACTCAAGAGGCGTCCCCTATGTTCTCGTCTCATTTGAAGGGACAAGAAGACAAAAAGAGGGGGAGACCTAAGGGGGGGGTACTGTTACGCCGAGCGCTCCGCGTCCCTGCTCCTCCCTGGAGCGCTCGCGGCGTTCTCCTCTCTGCAGCGCCCCGGTCAGACCCGCTGACCGGGAGCGCTGCACTGACATTCACGATGGGGATGCGATTCGCATAGCGGGACGCGCTCGCTCGCGAATCGCATCCCAAGCCACTTACCCGTCCCGGTCCCCGGCTGTCATGTTTTGGCGCGCGCGGCTCCGCTCTCTAGGGCGTGCGCGCGCCAGCTGTCTAAGATTTAAAGGGCCAGTGCACCAGTGATTGGTGCCTGGCCCAATCAGTCTATTAGCTTCCACCTGCTCCCTGTCTATATAACCTCACTTCCCCTTTCCTTCCTTGCCGGATCTTGTTGTCTTGTGCCAGAGAAAGCGTTTAGTGTTGTCCAAAGCCTGTGTTTCCAGACCTTCTGCTATTGCTATTGACTACGAACCTTGCCGCCTGCCCCGACCTTCTGCTATGTCTGACCTTGCCTCTGCCTAGTCCTTCTGTCCCATGCCTTCTCAGCAGTCAGCGAGGTTGAGCCGTTGCCGGTGGATACGACCTGGTTGCTACCGCCGCAGCAAGACCATCCCGCTTTGCGGCGGGCTCTGGTGAAAACCAGTAGCAACCTAGAACCGGTCCACCGACACGGTCCACGCCAATCCCTCGCTGACACAGAGGATCCACATCCAGCTAGCCGAATCCTAACAGTTCTCACATGATGGGGTATGCATTCTGCATGACACCAAGTAGTCAAAAGAACAAACTCTCTACCTGCTTGCCCAGGGCAATAAGGTAATGAGTTGGCTGCACTAACTGGAGCTTACAGAATTGGCTGGGGTAAAACCGCTAACAGACTTATCTGAAAGACTTTTCTCACCTTTTCAGGCAGACCAATAAAAGATGCAGAGAATTGGAGCACTCATGGAGGGGCTGCTAATGTCAGAGGAGGTGGGAATTGTCAGAATTAGGGTCCATATGAAGACTGGTACTTGCCAAAAATAATAAGTTTGGCTGACACCACTACAGAGGCAGTCGCCGCACTGCCAGTGATATCTGTCAGAGACATGAAGGTAAGCGTGGAAAAAAAACCTTCACAACAGGCAGATGTTGCTGTAAATAGAATCTTGGAGGATGCTAAGGGACAGAGGAGGAAAGACGGCATATGGGGGACTTCTGCAAAAGCTCTGCCTGCCTAGAACTCTGCTTCCCAATGATAGTCCAAGTAATACATGGTAGGACACATTTGTCCAAAGCGGCCATGCTGTAAGTCATAGACAAATCCTGGATAGCCCCTGGTATCTCCACTACCGTAATAGCTTTTCTTCAAGCCTGTATGATCTATGCTTCATACAATCCAGGGAGGACTATACCAGCCCCCTGAAAGTATACCCAAAGCCACTCTGTCTGCTCTAGAGAGTCCAGGTAAATTACATAAGCTTGACTCCTTGTTCAGGCTATGTGTTTGTCTTGGTGTGTGTTGATCTCTTTAGGCTGACCTGAGGCCTACCCCATGGGAGGATGTATTATAGTTATAACATTAGTATGAGAATCTGTCCTCATATGTGCAGTTCTTGTGAAAGTATCGGAAACTAACATGTGGGCAAGTGTTGTCTTTCCTTCCAGACCGGACAGCATTGAAGGAACCCACACGCTACAGCCTGGAGACTACGTGTATGTAAAGAAATATACCAGGAAGTCCCTCGAGCCCTGATTTGAAGGACCATATCAAGTCCTCTTGACTACAGCCAGCTGGATTCATGCATCATACTGCAAGAGGGCGGTATTTGACCATGACAACACTTTGGTTTCTGCTTAACTGTCTAATATGTTACATTACAACCTTACATGATGAGCTAGAAATGCATCCAGATAACAAATTCTTGAAACACCACTTAATGTTGGCACAAAATCTCACAGTGAAAGATTGCTGGATATGCACACATGCTCCTACATCTGCCCAGAGTATGCCTTATTTGGCTATCCCTGTACCACCACATGAGATGTTCCAGGGGGATTGCTTCGACACATTAGCAAGCAACAAGACACGGTACACAAAACTTTGGAGCACTTCAGTGGGGATTCCAATAGTGGGGTGGATTGGGCAACCCTGGTGGCAGGGAAACCTGAGCAGTTTTGGACAAGGACCACAGCAGATACTGACCTTTAAGGGGGGCTCCTGGGTAGCACGTGAAGTCACACAAATACTAGACCTAGGACGAATACCCACACAGGGGATAAAGGTCAGTTTTAGCAGAACATCTGTAAGTACTGATACATTTAAGCCTAGTCAAATAGAGAGGTGCTTACATGACAAAAACTGGCTGAATAATACACTTTTTCCTCAAGGTACCGGAGAAGAGTGTCATAACATGACAGGACATCAAAAATGTAATGAATCCTCATATTACCAGCCCTATGACCCGACATGTAATAACCCAGATGTAGGTTACTGTGGTACATTGGGACAGAAACCCGGATGGTGTTACATGACTACTGCCTCAAGACTGGTTGACATAGTTAACAAACTGATAAATTAACATTCCTCATATTGGGAACTCCCAAGAGACACATATTGGGTATGTGGAAGGGGGGCCTACAAGTGGTTACCAGTAGGGGTTAATGGTACATGTACCCTAGCAAGACTCACTCCCTCGACTTTTGTGATACCCAACAAAGACGTTGACATGAGAGCAGTCCCAAGACACATGCTATACCAGAGAGCAGTCCCAAGACACATGCTATACCAGAGAGCAGTCCCAAGACACATGCTATACCAGAGAGCAGTCCCAAGACACATGCTATACCAAAGAGCAGTCCCAAGACACATGCTATACCAGAGAGCAGTCCCAAGACACATGCTATACCAGAGAGCAGTCCCAAGACACATGCTATACCAGAGAGCAGTCCCAAGACACATGCTATACCAGAGAGCAGTCCCAAGACACATGCTATGCCAGAGAGCAGTCCCAAGACACATGCTATACCAGAGAGCAGTCCCAAGACACATGCTATGCCAGAGAGCAGTCCCAAGACACATGCTATACCAGAGAGCAGTCCCAAGACACATACTATGCCAGAGAGCAGTCCCAAGACACATGCTATACCAGAGAGCAGTCCCAAGACACATGCTATACCAGAGAGCAGTCCCAAGACACATGCTATGCCAGAGAGCAGTCCCAAGACACATGCTATGCCAGAGAGCAGTCCCAAGACACATGCTATACCAGAGAGCAGTCCCAGGACACATGCTATACCAGAGAGCAGTCCCAAGACACATACTATGCCAGAGAGCAGTCCCAAAACACATGCTATACCAGAGAGCAGTCCCAAGACACATGCTATACCAGAGAGCAGTCCCAAGACACATGCTATACCAGAGAGCAGTCCCAAGACACATGCTATACCAGAAAGCAGTCCCAAGACACATGCTATGCCAGAGAGCAGTCCCAAGACACATGCTATACCAGAGAGCAGTCCCAGGACACATGCTATACCAGAGAGCAGTCCCAAGATACATACTATGCCAGAGAGCAGTCCCAAGACACATGCTATACCAGAGAGCAGTCTCAAGACACATGCTATACCAGAGAGCAGTCCCAAGACACATGCTATACCAGAGAGCAGTCCCAAGACACATGCTATACCAGAGAGCAATCCCAAGACACATGCTATACCAGAGAGCAGTCCCAAGACACATGCTATGCCAGAGAGCAGTCCCAAGACACATGCTATGCCAGAGAGCAGTCCCAAGACACATGCAATACCAGAGAGCAGTCCCAAGACACATGCTATACCAGAGAGCAGTCCCAAGACACATGCTATACCAGAGAGCAGTCCCAAGACACATGCTATACCAGGGAGCAGTCCCAAGACACATGCTATACCAGAGAGCAGTCCCAAGACACATGCTATACCAGAGAGCAGTCCCAAGACACATGCTATACCAGAGAGCAGTCCCAAGACACATGCTATACCAGAGAGCAGTCCCAAGACACATGCTATACCAGAGAGCAGTCCCAGGACACATGCTATACCAGAGAGCAGTCCCAAGACACATGCTATACCAGAGAGCAGTCCCAAGACACATGCTATACCAGAGAGCAGTCCCAAGACACATGCTATGCCAGAGAGCAGTCCCAAGACACATGCTATACCAGAGAGCAGTCCCAAGACACATACTATACCAGAGAGCAGTCCCAAGACACATGCTATACCAGAGAGCAGTCCCAAGACACATGCTATACCAGAGAGCAGTCCCAAGACACATGCTATGCCAGAGAGCAGTCCCAAGACACATGCTATACCAGAGAGCAGCAGACAACAAGGAAAGAGAGAATGGAAGACCACATGTAGTTCAGATGGGAACAGCCAATAAACTCTTCAGCACTCTTTTTGTATAGCCCATGATGATGCAAATATGGGACAAATTAGTTTAGGCCATTGACTACCTTGACGATCAAATATATGACATTCTGGACATCACTAACACCTCTGTGTCTGTACAACTAACCAGCACACAATAGTTCTTGATTACCTCACAGCTGCTCAAGGGGGAATGTGCCAGATTATAGGCCCCACTTGTCACTACAGACACCACAAGTACCATCCAGATGCACCACCAACTTGAGAACGTACTAAAACTAAGGGAACAGTACGCTAAAGACAATGACAAAAATAAAGATAAATGGTGGGGAGATACTTTCTCCATAATATTACAAGTCGCAGTTGTTATTCTTTTATCTTATTTAGTTATAAAGCTTTTGATGATCAGCATAAGTCACTGCAAATATAGAATCGGTAAATACTGAGTATTGTTTACTTCAAATGAGTGGGTTAATATAAACATTTTATGCTGTTTTCCCAGGATGTAGAAGGAATAATGATCGGTATTTGTTTCCAGGTTCTCATGTCTCCTCGCTATTTCTTTCTGGTGAGGATGCCGGTCCATTACTCAGGGGACGGAGCCAATTTAAGAAGACTTGGTTCCCTCAGACAACTCGCGGTCTGGGATAGCACCTGAGGAAAGACCTGCTATACACCTGACCTGGAGGATCCAGTTCTTTCAGATGATGATGTCAAAGGGGGGAAAATGATATGTTCGAGCCAGAGGAGAATCAATTTTGATTCTTTATAGACTTCATCTCTGTCAGGATTCAGCTGGCTGGAGGTGGATCCTCTGTGCCAGAGAGGGATTGGGGTGGACCGTGCTGGTGGACCGGTTCTAAGTTGCTACTGGTTTTCACCAGAGCCCGCCGCAAAGCGGGATGGTCTTGCAGCGGCGGTAGCAACCAGGTCGTATCCACCGGCAACGGCTCAACCTCTCTGACTGCTGAAATAGGCGCGGTACAAGGGAGTAGACAAGAGCAGGGTCGGACGTAGCAGAAGGTCAGGGCAGGCAGCAAGGATCGTAGTCAGGGGCAACGGCAGGAGGTCTGGAACACAGGCTAGGAACACACAAGGAAACGCTTTCACTGGCACAATGGCAACAAGATCCGGCAAGGGAGTGCAGGGGAAGTGAGGTATAAGTAGGGAGTGCACAGGTGAACATACTAATTAAAAGCCATGCGCCAATCAGTGGCGCACCGGCCCTTTAAATCGCAAAGAACCGCAGTAGGGATAGAGTAGGGTACTCTATACTCACATTGCAGCGGGGGATGGGTGTATCTAATAATTCCAATCCGGTTAACATTAGGATGATCGTTGGTGTGGGTCCCTGCATTATTTTATTTCATCAATTTATTTCATGCTGTTGGTTCAAAAATAAGTAAGTGTACTATATACTGCCCCCATCTCTCTACAAATAGAACAAATTACTATGTGACCCCAGAGTATATTCTGTGTAAACTATTAGTACTCAGGCTGTATAACGTGCCTCTGACCCAATACTATGATGGTATATAGAGAGTAATATAGGCTAAGATCTCTATCATTGATAGTGTTGTCCACATGGGACTTAGAGGGTCTAAGTAGCAGCTATCCCTTTTAGTGGAGCTGCAGAATATGCTAATAATTTCAGCCTCTCTTAAGATTTGGGTGAGGATTACCCAGAAATGTGGGCCCCTACTGTCACCCATACAGTTATTCTCATTCTAAACATTTGGGAACATCGGAATGATGAATTAATACTGTAGTGGGCGTGGCTACAGTGCGCTCACGGATGTGGTTACCGTTGGCTCTGACATACATAAACAGTAGAGCATTTATGAATAATACCTATACAACATCGTTACATTGTGACTGCCAGTGAAGCAGGACCTATAAATCAGAGATTTGTTTCATTACTTATTTACTATTAACTGATCGATGCTCGTGGTACGCCCATACAGCTGAACAGAGAGCAATAGCTCTGTCTGCTACAGCGTTGCGATGGGCGGGTACCTCCGCGATCATGTGATTGTAAAACGCCGGCGTGCTCAATGGCGAACGCAGCTCCGACACTAGGACGGGGAGCGCTGCCAATGCAGCATCTGAGTACAGACTTCTAACCGTGAGTTATCTTTCATTTAGCGTGCATGATGTGTTGGTTGCATTATAAACTGGCTTATACTAAGTCTGCCATGGTGTACATTTGTTTATTATAGAGAGCGTCTGCGTTTTGCCACCTCCAGCGGTTATGTAAGTAGCCATGTGCGTTTTACCTGTATGGACCTAGATGTGGCTAAGGGGTAAGTTAGAGCAGAACTGTTCATTACATGCCCTCTATGTGTGGGCTTTTTACTAGGTCATGTGATTATGAAAAATAATAGATGGAACTGATGCCGACCGGCCGGGAAGGTTACTGTGACGCGTCTGGGGTCTACTGACCTTTAATTCCTGTGTAGTATCATTCTCATATATTTTTTTGGGGTCCACTGACCCATAGACACACATAGACATATATATATATATATATATATATATATATACACACACACACAGTAACTACATTGCTATACTGCAAGATTGCATTAATGTGTATATATATAGACACTCCAATAGGAGTAATATACGCTGATAGTAGCTCCCTTTAAATCCCCTGAGGAAGCAGGTACTAGGTATACAGTGGTCCCTCGATGGTAATTCGTTCCAAACGAGCCATCGTTTGTCGAATCCATCGTATGTTGAGGGATTCATGCAATGTAAAGTATAGGAAGCTGTACTCACCTGTCCCCGCCGCTCCCGATGGTGACCCCGGGCCTCCGCTGGGCTCTCCTGTTCTTCTCCAGTCCTCCGCTGTCTTCTCCGGTCCTCTGCTGTCTCCTCCAGTCCTCCGCTGTCTTCTCCGGTCCTCTTCTGTCTTCTCCGGTCCTCTTCTGTCTTCTCCGGTCCTCCGCTGTCTTCTCTGGTCCTCTGCTGTCTTCTCCGGTCCTCTGCTGTCTTCTCCAGACCTCCACTGTCTTCTCCGGTCCTCCGCTGTTTTCTCCGGTCCTCCGATGTCTTCTCCGGTCCTCTGCTGTCTTCTCCGGTCCTCCGCTGTCTTCTCCGATCCTCTGCTGTCTTCTCCGGTCCTCTTCTGTCTTCTCCGGTCCTCTTCTGTCTTCTCCGGTCCTCCGCTGTCTTCTCCGGTCCTCTGCTGTCTTCTCCGGTCCTCTGCTGTCTTCTCCGGTCCTCTGCTGTCTTCTCCGGTCCTCCGCTGTCTTCTTCGGTCCTCTGCTGTCTTCTCCGGTCCTCCGCTGTCTTCTCCGGTCCTCCGCTGTCTTCTCTTGTCCTCTGATGTCTTCTTCGGTCCTCTGCTGTCTTCTCCGGTCCTCTGCTGTCTTTTCCGGTCTTCTGCTGTCTTCTCCGGTCGTCCGCTGTCTTCTCCTGTCCTCCGCTGTCTTCTCTTGTCCTCTGCTGTCTTCTCCGGTCCTCTGCTGCCTTCTCCGGTCCTCCGCTGTCTTCTCCGGTCCTCTGCTGTCTTCTCCGGTCCTCCGCTGTCTTCTCCGGTCCTCCCCTGTCTTCTCTTGTCCTCTGCTGTCTTCTTCGGTCCTCTGCTGTCTTCTCCGGTCCTCCGCTGTCTTCTCCGGTCCTCCGCTGTCTTCTCCGGTCCTCCGCTGTCTTCTCTTGTCCTCTGCTGTCTTCTTCGGTCCTCTGTGTCTTCTTCGGTCCTCTGCTGTCTTCTCCGGTCCTCCGCTGTCTTCTCCGGTCCTCCGCTGTCTTCTCCGGTCCTCTGCTATCTTCTCTTGTCCTCTGCTGTCTTCTTCGGTCCTCTGCTGTCTTCTTCGGTCCTCTGCTGTCTTCTCCGGTCCTCCGCTGTCTTCTCCGGTCCTCCGCTGTCTTCTCCGGTCCTCCGCTGTCTTCTATTGTCCTCTGCTGTCTTCTTCGGTCCTATGCTGTCTTTTCCGGTCCTCCGCTGTCTTCTCCGGTCCTCCGCTGTCTTCTCCGGTCCTCCGCTGTCTTCTCTTGTCCTCTGCTGTCTTCTTCGGTCCTCTGCTGTCTTCCGCAAGACCTTACTGGACCTGACTAGTGACGTCATTATGCCGCTGCGTATGCCATTCCTATTGGATGACGTGCGCAGCAGCGTATTGATGTCATCGGAGAGGTCCGAGAAGACACCGGAAGACCAGCGCTGGTCACCCCGGAGCATCGTGGAGGGGTAAGTAATACTTACCGCACCACACGGGGAACATTAAGCTGCTCTCCGGCAGCAGCTTAAGCATTTTGCGCTGCCGAATAGCACTTAATGCGATGGCCCCGACATAAAAAAGCATCGTATGTTGATGCTGACATCGACATGTGATGGCCTCTGAGAGGCCATCGTATGTCGATTTAATCATATGTCGGGGCCATCGCAGGTCGGGGGGGGTCACTATATAAGACAGTAGTTACCTGCTGAAACGCGTTGGGACTGGGGCTTTTGATGTACGTAGGACCGACTATTTTTTGGCGTAGGATTGACAACTCCTTGTCAATACAGAGTGTTGCATGTGTCTTAATATCATATCATGTATACACTTAACCCTCTTGGGTGTGATGTTGGTGTGTAAACCCGGTATCTACTGTATGACTAGCTATACATACTTCTGCGAGCAGGGTTTATATACTGTGTTATAGTCATTATTGCAATTGAACTGCTTTTATAGCAGAATAGAGTTACTATTAGTCCCGGGCGGACTGAGTAAGAATATTTTTATGCTAAGTTATATTCTTATTATTTGGTATTCACGTTTTGAGTGAGGGTGAGTTTTATCATTGATAAATTAAAAGTTACGTTTTAAGCACCTAGGTATTTTCCGTTGGGATATTATATTTGTTTATTTGATTTATTAGATGCCCAATACCAGTAATCATAGGTACTCGCATAACCTTACAATTTGTATGGGTTATTTTTGTTTTTTAAAAGTAGGAGGAGCAGGAGCATCTGGAGCGACAGAAGGAGGGTTTGGCACACAGATCTCTTCGGCTGAGGTGGTGGAGCCTTGGCTGGATGACGGAGGGAGCGGATGGCCACTGGGTGATGCAGCAGGCTGGACCACTACATCGGAGCCACGGTTCTCCCCGGCCACTTTATGGTGGTGAAGCATGTGTTGACGCAGGGCCGTGGTGCCGACATTGGGACCCTGGCCACGCTTCACCTTCTGCCGACAGATCTTGCATGTGGCTATGTGAACCTCCTCCGGATGCCTTATGAAAAACTTCCACACCGCCGAGTAGCTGATTTTCCCACCTACAGTCCGCACTAATGGACTGCTACTGGCGCCGTCTTCAGGAACCCCTGTTCCACTACCTCTCGGAAAGGTAGGCGGCCGCGAAGCAGGTGGTCTCCCCCTGGCACGTTTGGCTACTGAATTTCCACTCCTGCCACCATGCTGACTGCCAACCGTGCTACCGCCTTGCTGCCTCAAGGGCAACCTGCAACCCTCTTCTCCTGATGATGATGAAGCCCCTTCTGCACCCGGCTCCCAATTGCGATCGGCTTCATCATCATCAACAGGTGTGTGCACGTCACTGATGTCCTCCTCAGGTTCCCCAACAGTGTCTGCTTCAGGACCCTGAACACTTGCAACACCGCCTCCCACGTCACTCTCCGCATCACCTCCTCCTTGCCCGCCTAGTGGAGCAAGCGGCGCATGTCTCCTCCCTTTCTTGGCTGTCCAGTAGCTGCTGACTGTCCTCTATTAGATCGTCCTCAGTAAATAGTGGAGCTGAACCCACAGCATAAGATACTTCTCTAGGAGAGGGAACAGCATAGGACAAAGGCAATGGGAGGACAGGGACTGCTACCGGGCCATGCCAACTGAGGGTTGTGTCTGAGGAACCCACCGACTGTTGACTGGGGGTGTCAGATGTCACTTGTGATGATGTGGATGACTGTATTAACCAATCAATGATGGCAGATGGGTTGCTGGTGGAGACACGACCGCTGGCCGATAACGGGAGCTCAGGCCTCTCGCTGCGACTCCTGCTGCCACTCACCTCAAGTCTGCTGCCAACTCTGCCTGAAATATTTAGGCCTCTGCCACTCCTCTGTGCACGTCCTGGCACTTCTCTGCCTGACATACTTAGTGTGTATATGAGGGGAGTACAATAAGCATCACTACGCTTAAAACAGTATTTGTCTAGAACACCAGGATGTGATTACTTATCGCTGTCCTTTCACAGTATCTAGGCCCTTGACATATTCACAGGTAAAAAATAGGACACTACTTAGATGTAGGTATGTGGCATGCACTGATGAGGGCAGAAAAATGCGCTACAGTACACTTAAAAAAGTATCTAAGTACAACACCAGCTGGTGAGTACTTTTGCTTGGACTTTCACAGTATGTAGGCCCTTGACATATTAACAGGTAAAAAATAGTACAATACTTAGATGTATGTATGCGGTATGCACTTATGAGGGCAGAAAAATGCGCTACAGTAAACTTAAAATGTTTTTGTTAAATACCAGCAGCACACAACAGTGCTGCAGCCAAAAAAAGTTGTGTGCTAAACCCAAAGTTGCACTCTGTTACAGACTATTAGGAATGGACTGCTGGTTATTATACCATCTACAGACTAGTATAACCAGCAGATGATTTGTTGTGGAACAAAGACACTGAATTGCACTAAAAAATTCTTCCTGCCTCCTCTGCTAAGGTTTATGAAGTTGAGGCAGCTTGTTGAAATGTATGAGGCAACACACAGCTATCTGCCCCTCTCTGTAATACTCTGCCGAAAAAAGTGACTGGGAGGTTAATGCTGCAGTAAAAATCCTTTTCAGTGAAAAAAAACACTGCTCTCCGTCCACGAGAACGCTGCTGTGACTAGGAGATGAAACGCTGCTGGAATGAGCTTTTCTGTATTACACACACACAGTGATGTCCGTCCTATCTCTCTGCAGTGTAATGAATGATATGACTGGCCGCAATATGGCTGCCGAATATATAGGGCGGTGACATCACAGGGGTGACTGGCCACAATATGGCTGCCGAATATATAGGGCTGTGACATCACAGGGGTGACTGGCCGCAATATGGCTGCCGAATATATAGGGCTGTGACATCACAGGGGTGACTGGCCGCAATATGGCTGCCGAATATATAGGGCTGTGACATCACAGGGGTGACTGGCCGCAATATGGCTGCCGAATATATAGGGCTGTGACATCACAGGGGTGACTGGCCGCAATATGGCTGCTGAATATATAGGGCTGTGACATCACAGGGGTGACTGGCCGCAATATGGCTGCCGAATATATAGGGCTGTGACATCACAAGGGTGACTGGCCGCAATATGGCTGCCGAATATATAGGGCTGTGACATCACAGGGGTGACTGGCCGCAATATGGCTGCCGAATATATAGGGCTGTGACATCACAGGGGTGACTGGCCGCAATATGGCTGCCGAATATATAGGGCTGTGACATCACAAGGGTGACTGGCCGCAATATGGCTGCCGAATATATAGGGCTGTGACATAACAGGAGTGACTGGCCGCAATATGGCTGCCGAATATATAGGGCTGTGACATCACAAGGGTGACTGGCCGGAATATGGCTGCCGAATATATAGGGCTGTGACATCACAGGGGTGACTGGCCGCAATATGGCTGCCGAATATATAGGGCTGTGACATCACAAGGGTGACTGGCCGCAATATGGCTGCCGAATATATAGGGCTGTGACATCACAGGGGTGACTGGCCGCAATATGGCTGCCGAATATATAGGGCTGTGACATCACAAGGGTGACTGGCCGCAATATGGCTGCCGAATATATAGGGCTGTGACATCACAGGGGTGACTGGCCGCAATATGGCTGCCGAATATATAGGGCTGTGACATCACAGGGTTGACTGGCTGCTGATAGGCTGCATCCTGCACTTGATTCAGGGTCATCCCACTTACTTCCCTTCCCGCCTTCCCAGGATTCCTTGCCCCATGTAATGACATGTGGATCCGCCATTTTAGATGCCCTGGAGCCTGGACCGCAGGAAATGGAGTTTAATGAAGTGATTCGCGCGGTAGAAATAAATCGAATATTTCCTAAAATTCGTAATGAATTTGGGTTCGTCAGTTTCGATTGGCTCAACTCTAATTAACACATTAGTTTCACAAGGTCTAATCTTGCCCTGGGGTGGATAGTTCCAGACACTTCTATTCAGAGAGAGTGTAACTTATCATAAGGTAAGTACTGAGCCACATGATTTGCATTCCTCAGAGAAAGACACATTGTGGAGAAATTAAAAACTAAAATCTCTTGTATATTTTTCCTTTTCATGAACCTTTTGCTTATAAAATGTCTTCATACACAGACAAAATGGATGCCAGGATTTTTTTTAATCAGACCTAGAGATTAATTTTTGGGCCTACAAATAGCAGAACACCGCCAGCTCCTGTCCCTCCTCCACCACCTCCTGTTACTCCTCATCCCTCCACCTTGTGTCACTCCTCTCCACCTCCTGTTATTCCCTCCCCCCACCTTGTGTCACTCCTCTCCACCTCCTGTCATCCCCCCACCTTGTGTCACTTCTCTCTACCTCCTGTCATCCCCCCCACCTTGTGTCACTCCTCTCCACCTCCTGTTATTCCCCCCCACCTTGTGTCACTCCTCTCCACCTCCTGTTATTCCCCCCCACCTTGTGTCACTCCTCTCCACCTCCTGTTATTCCCTCCCCCCACCTTGTGTCACTCCTCTCCACCTCCTGTTATTCCCCCCCACCTTGTGTCACTCCTCTCCACCTCCTGTTATTCCCTCCCCCCACCTTGTGTCACTCCTCTCCACCTCCTGTCATTCCCCCCCACCTTGTGTCACTCCTCTCCACCTCCTGTTACTCCTCATCCCCCCCACCTTGTGTCACTCCTCTCCACCTCCTGTTACTCCTCATCCCCCCCACCTTGTGTCACTCCTCTCCACCTCCTGTTACTCCTCATCCCCCCCACCTTGTGTCACTCCTCTCCACCTCCTGTTATTCCCTCCCCCCACCTTGTGTCACTCCTCTCCACCTCCTGTTATTCCCCCCCACCTTGTGTCACTCCTCTCCACCTCCTGTTATTCCCTCCCCCCACCTTGTGTCACTCCTCTCCACCTCCTGTCATTCCCCCCCACCTTGTGTCACTCCTCTCCACCTCCTGTTACTCCTCATCCCCCCCACCTTGTGTCACTCCTCTCCACCTCCTGTTACTCCTCATCCCCCCCACCTTGTGTCACTCCTCTCCACCTCCTGTTACTCCTCATCCCCCCCACCTTGTGTCACTCCTCTCCACCTCCTGTTACTCCTCATCCCCCCCACCTTGTGTCACTCCTCTCCACCTCCTGTTATTCCCTCCCCCCACCTTGTGTCACTCCTCTCCACCTCCTGTTATTCCCTCCCCCCACCTTGTGTCACTCCTCTCCACCTCCTGTCATCCCCCCCACCTTGTGTCACTCCTCTCCACCTCCTGTCATCCCCCCACCTTGTGTCACTCCTCTCCACCTCCTTTTATTCCCTCTCCCCACCTTGTGTCACTCTTCTCCACCTCCTGTTATTCCCCCCACCTTGTGTCACTCCTCTCCACCTCCTGTCATCCCCCCCACCTTGTGTCACTCCTCTCCATCTCCTGTTATTCCCCCCCCACCTTGTGTCACTCCTCTCCATCTCCTGTTATTCCCTCCCCCCACCTTGTGTCACTCCTCTCCACCTCCTGTCATCCCCCCCACCTTGTGTCACTCCTCTCCACCTCCTTTTATTCCCTCCCCCACCTTGTGTCACTCCTCTCCACCTCCTGTCATCCCCCCCACCTTGTGTCACTCCTCTCCACCTCCTGTTATTACTTCCCCCACCTTGTGTCACTCCTCTCCGCCTCATGTCATTCCCCCCACCTTGTGTCACTTCTCTCCACCTCCTGTTATTCCCTCCCCCCACCTTGTGTCACTCCTCTCCACCTCCTGTAATCATCCCCACCTTGTGTCACTCCTCTCCACCTCCTGTCATCCCCCCCACCTTGTGTCACTCCTCTCCACCTCCTGTAATTCCCTCCCCCCACCTTGTGTCACTCCTCTCCACCTCCTGTTATTACCTCCCCCACCTTGTGTCACTCCTCTCCACCTCCTTTTATTCCCTCCCCCCACCTTGTGTCACTCCTTTCCACCTCCTGTCATTCCCCCCCACCTTGTGTCACTCCTCTCCACCTCCTGTTATTCCCCCCACCTTGTGTCACTCCTCTCCACCTCCTGTCATTCCCCCCACCTTGTGTCACTCCTCTCCAACTCCTGTTATTCCCCCCCACCTTGTGTCACTCCTCTCCACCTCCTGTTATTCCCCCCACATTGTGTCACTCCTCTCCACCTCCTGTTATTCCCTCCCACCTTGTGTCACTCCTCTCCAACTCCTGTTATTCCCCCCCACCTTGTGTCACTCCTCTCCACCTCCTGTTATTCCCCCCACATTGTGTCACTCCTCTCCACCTCCTGTTATTCCCCCCACCTTGTGTCACTCCTCTCCACCTCCTGTTATTCCCCCCACCTTGTGTCACTCCTCTCCACCTCCTGTTATTCCCTCCCACCTTGCGTCACTCCTCTCCAACTCCTGTTATTTGCTCCCACCTTGTGTCACTCCTCTCTACCTCCTGTCATCCCCCCACCTTGTGTCACTCCTCTCCACCTCCTGTCATCCCCCCCACCTTGTGTCACTCCTCTCCACCTACTGTTATTCCCCCCACCTTGTGTCACTCCTCTCCACCTCCTGTCACCCCCCCCCCACCTTGTGTCACTCCTCTCCACCTCCTGTTATTCCCTCCCCCCACCTTGTGTCACTCCTCTCCACCTCCTTTTATTCCCTCCCCCCACCTTGTGTCACTCCTCTCCACCTCCTGTTATTCCTTCCCCCACCTTGTGTCACTCCTCTCCGCCTCATGTCATTCCCCCCACCTTGTGTCACTTCTCTCCACCTCCTGTTATTCCCTCCCCCCACCTTGTGTCACTCCTCTCCACCTCCTGTCATCATCCCCACCTTGTGTCACTCCTCTCCACCTCCTGTCATCCCCCCACCTTGTGTCACTCCTCTCCACCTCCTGTTATTCCCTCCCCCCACCTTGTGTCACTCCTCTCCACCTCCTGTTATTCCCTCCCCCACCTTGTGTCACTCCTCTCCACCTCCTTTTATTCCCTCCCCCCACCTTGTGTCACTCCTTTCCACCTCCTGTCATTCCCCCCCACCTTGTGTCACTCCTCTCCACCTCCTGTTATTCCTTCCCCCACCTTGTGTCACTCCTCTCCACCTCCTGTCATTCCCCCCACCTTGTGTCACTCCTCTCCAACTCCTGTTATTCCCCCCCACCTTGTGTCACTCCTCTCCACCTCCTGTTATTCCCTCCCACCTTGCGTCACTCCTCTCCACCTCCTGTTATTCCCTCCCACCTTGCGTCACTTCTCTCCAACTCCTGTTATTTGCTCCCACCTTGTGTCACTCCTCTCTACCTCCTGTCATCCCCCCACCTTCTGTCACTCCTCTCCACCTCCTGTCATCCCCCCACCTTGTGTCACTCCTCTCCACCTACTGTTATTTCCCCCACCTTGTGTCACTCCTCTCCACCTCCTGTCACCCCCCCCACCTTGTGTCACTCCTCTCCACCTCCTGCTATTCCCTCCCCCCACCTTGTGTCACTCCTCTCCACCTCCTTTTATTCCCTCCCCCCACCTTGTGTCACTCCTTTCCACCTCCTGTCATTCCCCCCCACCTTGTGTCACTCCTCTCCACCTCCTGTTATTCCCCCCACCTTGTGTCACTCCTCTCCACCTCCTGTCATGCCCCCCACCTTGTGTCACTCCTCTCCACCTCCTGTTATTCCCTCCCACCTTGCGTCACTCCTCTCCACCTCCTGTTATTCCCTCCCACCTTGCGTCACTCCTCTCCAACTCCTGTTATTTCCTCCCACCTTGTGTCACTCCTCTCCACCTCCTGTCATCCCCCCCACCTTGTGTCACTCCTCTCCACCTCCTGTCATCCCCCCCACCTTGTGTCACTCCTCTCCACCTCCTGTTATTCCCTCCCTCCACCTTGTGTCACTCCTCTCCACCTCCTGTTATTCCCTCCCCCCACCTTGTGTCACTCCTCTCCACCTCCTGTTATTCCCTCCCCCCACCTTGTGTCACTCCTCTCCACCTCCTGTTATTCCCTCCCTCCACCTTGTGTCACTCCTCTCCACCTCCTGTTATTCCCTCCCTCCACCTTGTGTCACTCCTCTCCACCTCCTGTTATTCCCTCCCCCACCTTGTGTCCCTCCTCTCCACCTCCTGTTATTCCCTCCCCCCACCTTGTGTCACTCCTCTCCACCTCCTGTTATTCCCTCCCTCCACCTTGTGTCACTCCTCTCCACCTCCTGTTATTCCCTCCCCCCACCTTGTGTCACTCCTCTCCACCTCCTGTTATTCCCTCCCCCCACCTTGTGTCACTCCTCTCCACCTCCTGTTATTCCCTCCCCCCACCTTGTGTCACTCCTCTCCACCTCCTGTTATTCCCTCCCTCCACCTTGTGTCACTCCTCTCCACCTCCTGTTATTCCCTCCCTCCACCTTGTGTCACTCCTCTCCACCTCCTGTTATTCCCTCCCTCCACCTTGTGTCACTCCTCTCCACCTCCTGTTATTCCCTCCCCCACCTTGTGTCACTCCTCTCCACCTCCTGTTATTCCCCCCCACCTTGTGTCACTCCTCTCCACCTCCTGTTATTCCCTCCCCCCACCTTGTGTCACTCCTCTCCACCTCCTGTCATTCCCCCCCACCTTGTGTCACTCCTCTCCACCTCCTGTTACTCCTCATCCCCCCCACCTTGTGTCACTCCTCTCCACCTCCTGTTACTCCTCATCCCCCCCACCTTGTGTCACTCCTCTCCACCTCCTGTTACTCCTCATCCCCCCCACCTTGTGTCACTCCTCTCCACCTCCTGTTATTCCCTCCCCCCACCTTGTGTCACTCCTCTCCACCTCCTGTTATTCCCCCCCACCTTGTGTCACTCCTCTCCACCTCCTGTTATTCCCTCCCCCCACCTTGTGTCACTCCTCTCCACCTCCTGTCATTCCCCCCCACCTTGTGTCACTCCTCTCCACCTCCTGTTACTCCTCATCCCCCCCACCTTGTGTCACTCCTCTCCACCTCCTGTTACTCCTCATCCCCCCCACCTTGTGTCACTCCTCTCCACCTCCTGTTACTCCTCATCCCCCCCACCTTGTGTCACTCCTCTCCACCTCCTGTTACTCCTCATCCCCCCCACCTTGTGTCACTCCTCTCCACCTCCTGTTATTCCCTCCCCCCACCTTGTGTCACTCCTCTCCACCTCCTGTTATTCCCTCCCCCCACCTTGTGTCACTCCTCTCCACCTCCTGTCATCCCCCCCCACCTTGTGTCACTCCTCTCCACCTCCTGTCATCCCCCCACCTTGTGTCACTCCTCTCCACCTCCTTTTATTCCCTCTCCCCACCTTGTGTCACTCTTCTCCACCTCCTGTTATTCCCCCCACCTTGTGTCACTCCTCTCCACCTCCTGTCATCCCCCCCACCTTGTGTCACTCCTCTCCATCTCCTGTTATTCCCCCCCCACCTTGTGTCACTCCTCTCCATCTCCTGTTATTCCCTCCCCCCACCTTGTGTCACTCCTCTCCACCTCCTGTCATCCCCCCCACCTTGTGTCACTCCTCTCCACCTCCTTTTATTCCCTCCCCCACCTTGTGTCACTCCTCTCCACCTCCTGTCATCCCCCCCACCTTGTGTCACTCCTCTCCACCTCCTGTTATTACTTCCCCCACCTTGTGTCACTCCTCTCCGCCTCATGTCATTCCCCCCACCTTGTGTCACTTCTCTTCACCTCCTGTTATTCCCTCCCCCCACCTTGTGTCACTCCTCTCCACCTCCTGTAATCATCCCCACCTTGTGTCACTCCTCTCCACCTCCTGTCATCCCCCCCACCTTGTGTCACTCCTCTCCACCTCCTGTAATTCCCTCCCCCCACCTTGTGTCACTCCTCTCCACCTCCTGTTATTACCTCCCCCACCTTGTGTCACTCCTCTCCACCTCCTTTTATTCCCTCCCCCCACCTTGTGTCACTCCTTTCCACCTCCTGTCATTCCCCCCCACCTTGTGTCACTCCTCTCCACCTCCTGTTATTCCCCCCACCTTGTGTCACTCCTCTCCACCTCCTGTCATTCCCCCCACCTTGTGTCACTCCTCTCCAACTCCTGTTATTCCCCCCCACCTTGTGTCACTCCTCTCCACCTCCTGTTATTCCCCCCACATTGTGTCACTCCTCTCCACCTCCTGTTATTCCCTCCCACCTTGTGTCACTCCTCTCCAACTCCTGTTATTCCCCCCCACCTTGTGTCACTCCTCTCCACCTCCTGTTATTCCCCCCACATTGTGTCACTCCTCTCCACCTCCTGTTATTCCCCTCACCTTGTGTCACTCCTCTCCACCTCCTGTTATTCCCCCCACCTTGTGTCACTCCTCTCCACCTCCTGTTATTCCCTCCCACCTTGCGTCACTCCTCTCCAACTCCTGTTATTTGCTCCCACCTTGTGTCACTCCTCTCTACCTCCTGTCATCCCCCCACCTTGTGTCACTCCTCTCCACCTCCTGTCATCCCCCCCACCTTGTGTCACTCCTCTCCACCTACTGTTATTCCCCCCACCTTGTGTCACTCCTCTCCACCTCCTGTCACCCCCCCCCCCCACCTTGTGTCACTCCTCTCCACCTCCTGTTATTCCCTCCCCCCACCTTGTGTCACTCCTCTCCACCTCCTTTTATTCCCTCCCCCCACCTTGTGTCACTCCTCTCCACCTCCTGTTATTCCTTCCCCCACCTTGTGTCACTCCTCTCCGCCTCATGTCATTCCCCCCACCTTGTGTCACTTCTCTCCACCTCCTGTTATTCCCTCCCCCCACCTTGTGTCACTCCTCTCCACCTCCTGTCATCATCCCCACCTTGTGTCACTCCTCTCCACCTCCTGTCATCCCCCCACCTTGTGTCACTCCTCTCCACCTCCTGTTATTCCCTCCCCCCACCTTGTGTCACTCCTCTCCACCTCCTGTTATTCCCTCCCCCACCTTGTGTCACTCCTCTCCACCTCCTTTTATTCCCTCCCCCCACCTTGTGTCACTCCTTTCCACCTCCTGTCATTCCCCCCCACCTTGTGTCACTCCTCTCCACCTCCTGTTATTCCTTCCCCCACCTTGTGTCACTCCTCTACACCTCCTGTCATTCCCCCCACCTTGTGTCACTCCTCTCCAACTCCTGTTATTCCCCCCCACCTTGTGTCACTCCTCTCCACCTCCTGTTATTCCCTCCCACCTTGCGTCACTCCTCTCCACCTCCTGTTATTCCCTCCCACCTTGCGTCACTCCTCTCCAACTCCTGTTATTTGCTCCCACCTTGTGTCACTCCTCTCTACCTCCTGTCATCCCCCCACCTTCTGTCACTCCTCTCCACCTCCTGTCATCCCCCCACCTTGTGTCACTCCTCTCCACCTACTGTTATTTCCCCCACCTTGTGTCACTCCTCTCCACCTCCTGTCACCCCCCCCCACCTTGTGTCACTCCTCTCCACCTCCTGCTATTCCCTCCCCCCACCTTGTGTCACTCCTCTCCACCTCCTTTTATTCCCTCCCCCCACCTTGTGTCACTCCTTTCCACCTCCTGTCATTCCCCCCCACCTTGTGTCACTCCTCTCCACCTCCTGTTATTCCCCCCACCTTGTGTCACTCCTCTCCACCTCCTGTCATGCCCCCCACCTTGTGTCACTCCTCTCCACCTCCTGTTATTCCCTCCCACCTTGCGTCACTCCTCTCCACCTCCTGTTATTCCCTCCCACCTTGCGTCACTCCTCTCCAACTCCTGTTATTTCCTCCCACCTTGTGTCACTCCTCTCCACCTCCTGTCATCCCCCCCACCTTGTGTCACTCCTCTCCACCTCCTGTTATTCCCTCCC
This sequence comes from Hyla sarda, assembly GCF_029499605.1. Classification (NCBI taxonomy): domain Eukaryota; kingdom Metazoa; phylum Chordata; class Amphibia; order Anura; family Hylidae; genus Hyla; species Hyla sarda. The sequence continues at coordinate 393,724 of NW_026607614.1, forward strand.
CCCACCTTGTGTCACTCCTCTCCACCTCGTGTTATTCCCTCCCCCACCTTGTGTCACTCCTCTCCACCTCCTGTTATTCCCCCCCACCTTGTGTCACTCCTCTCCACCTCCTGTTATTCCCCCAACTTGTGTCACTCCTCTCCACCTCCTGTTATTCCCTCCCCCACCTTGTGTCACTCCTCTCCACCTCCTGTTATCCCCCCCCACCTTGTGTCACTCCTCTCCACCTCCTGTTATTCCCTCCCCCACCTTGTGTCACTCCTCTCCACCTCCTGTTATTCCCTCCCCCCACCTTGTGTCACTCCTCTCCACCTCCTGTTATTCCCCCCACCTTGTGTCACTCCTCTCCACCTCCTGTTATTCCCCCCACCTTGTGTCACTCCTCTCCACCTCCTGTTATTCCCCCCCACCTTGTGTCACTCCTCTCCACCTCCTGTTATTCCCTCCATCCACCTTGTGTCACTCCTCTCTACCTCCTGTTATTCCCCCCACCTTGTGTCACTCCTCTCCACCTCCTGTTATTCCCTCCCTCCACCTTGTGTCACTCCTCTCCACCTCCTGTTATTCCCTCCCCCCACCTTGTGTCACTCCTATCCACCTCCTGTTTTTCCCTCCCTCCACCTTGTGTCACTCCTCTCCACCTCCTGTTTTTCCCTCCCCCCACCTTGTGTCACTCCTCTCCACCTCCTGTTATTCCCTCACCCCACCTTGTGTCACTCCTCTCCACCTCCTGTTTTTCCCTCCCCCCACCTTGTGTCACTCCTCTTCACCTCCTGTTATTCCTCCCACCTTGTGTCACTCCTCTCCACCTCCTGTTATTCCCTTCCCCACCTTGTGTCACTTCTCTCTACCTCCTGTCATCCCCCCAACTTGTGTCACTCCTCTCCACCTCCTGTTATTCCCTCCCCCACCTTGTGTCACTCCTCTCCACCTCCTGTTATTCCCTTCACCTTGTGTCACTCCTCTCTACCTCCTGTCATCCCCCCACCTTGTGTCACTCCTCTCCACCTCCTGTTATTCCCCCCACCTTGAGTCACTCCTCTCCACCTCCTGTTATTCCCCCCACCTTGTGTCACTCCTCTCCACCTCCTGTTATTCCCCCCACCTTGTGTCACTCCTCTCCACCTCCTGTTATTCCCTCCCACCTTGCGTCACTCCTCTCCAACTCCTGTTATTTGCTCCCACCTTGTGTCACTCCTCTCTACCTCCTGTCATCCCCCCACCTTGTGTCACTCCTCTCCACCTCCTGTCATCCCCCCCACCTTGTGTCACTCCTCTCCACCTACTGTTATTCCCCCCACCTTGTGTCACTCCTCTCCACCTCCTGTCACCCCCCCCCCCACCTTGTGTCACTCCTCTCCACCTCCTGTTATTCCCTCCCCCCACCTTGTGTCACTCCTCTCCACCTCCTTTTATTCCCTCCCCCCACCTTGTGTCACTCCTCTCCACCTCCTGTTATTCCTTCCCCCACCTTGTGTCACTCCTCTCCGCCTCATGTCATTCCCCCCACCTTGTGTCACTTCTCTCCACCTCCTGTTATTCCCTCCCCCCACCTTGTGTCACTCCTCTCCACCTCCTGTCATCATCCCCACCTTGTGTCACTCCTCTCCACCTCCTGTCATCCCCCCACCTTGTGTCACTCCTCTCCACCTCCTGTTATTCCCTCCCCCCACCTTGTGTCACTCCTCTCCACCTCCTGTTATTCCCTCCCCCACCTTGTGTCACTCCTCTCCACCTCCTTTTATTCCCTCCCCCCACCTTGTGTCACTCCTTTCCACCTCCTGTCATTCCCCCCCACCTTGTGTCACTCCTCTCCACCTCCTGTTATTCCTTCCCCCACCTTGTGTCACTCCTCTCCACCTCCTGTCATTCCCCCCACCTTGTGTCACTCCTCTCCAACTCCTGTTATTCCCCCCCACCTTGTGTCACTCCTCTCCACCTCCTGTTATTCCCTCCCACCTTGCGTCACTCCTCTCCACCTCCTGTTATTCCCTCCCACCTTGCGTCACTTCTCTCCAACTCCTGTTATTTGCTCCCACCTTGTGTCACTCCTCTCTACCTCCTGTCATCCCCCCACCTTCTGTCACTCCTCTCCACCTCCTGTCATCCCCCCACCTTGTGTCACTCCTCTCCACCTACTGTTATTTCCCCCACCTTGTGTCACTCCTCTCCACCTCCTGTCACCCCCCCCACCTTGTGTCACTCCTCTCCACCTCCTGCTATTCCCTCCCCCCACCTTGTGTCACTCCTCTCCACCTCCTTTTATTCCCTCCCCCCACCTTGTGTCACTCCTTTCCACCTCCTGTCATTCCCCCCCACCTTGTGTCACTCCTCTCCACCTCCTGTTATTCCCCCCACCTTGTGTCACTCCTCTCCACCTCCTGTCATGCCCCCCACCTTGTGTCACTCCTCTCCACCTCCTGTTATTCCCTCCCACCTTGCGTCACTCCTCTCCACCTCCTGTTATTCCCTCCCACCTTGCGTCACTCCTCTCCAACTCCTGTTATTTCCTCCCACCTTGTGTCACTCCTCTCCACCTCCTGTCATCCCCCCCACCTTGTGTCACTCCTCTCCACCTCCTGTCATCCCCCCCACCTTGTGTCACTCCTCTCCACCTCCTGTTATTCCCTCCCTCCACCTTGTGTCACTCCTCTCCACCTCCTGTTATTCCCTCCCCCCACCTTGTGTCACTCCTCTCCACCTCCTGTTATTCCCTCCCCCCACCTTGTGTCACTCCTCTCCACCTCCTGTTATTCCCTCCCTCCACCTTGTGTCACTCCTCTCCACCTCCTGTTATTCCCTCCCTCCACCTTGTGTCACTCCTCTCCACCTCCTGTTATTCCCTCCCCCACCTTGTGTCCCTCCTCTCCACCTCCTGTTATTCCCTCCCCCCACCTTGTGTCACTCCTCTCCACCTCCTGTTATTCCCTCCCTCCACCTTGTGTCACTCCTCTCCACCTCCTGTTATTCCCTCCCCCCACCTTGTGTCACTCCTCTCCACCTCCTGTTATTCCCTCCCCCCACCTTGTGTCACTCCTCTCCACCTCCTGTTATTCCCTCCCCCCACCTTGTGTCACTCCTCTCCACCTCCTGTTATTCCCTCCCTCCACCTTGTGTCACTCCTCTCCACCTCCTGTTATTCCCTCCCTCCACCTTGTGTCACTCCTCTCCACCTCCTGTTATTCCCTCCCTCCACCTTGTGTCACTCCTCTCCACCTCCTGTTATTCCCTCCCCCACCTTGTGTCACTCCTCTCCACCTCCTGTTATTCCCCCCCACCTTGTGTCACTCCTCTCCACCTCCTGTTATTCCCTCCCCCCACCTTGTGTCACTCCTCTCCACCTCCTGTCATTCCCCCCCACCTTGTGTCACTCCTCTCCACCTCCTGTTACTCCTCATCCCCCCCACCTTGTGTCACTCCTCTCCACCTCCTGTTACTCCTCATCCCCCCCACCTTGTGTCACTCCTCTCCACCTCCTGTTACTCCTCATCCCCCCCACCTTGTGTCACTCCTCTCCACCTCCTGTTATTCCCTCCCCCCACCTTGTGTCACTCCTCTCCACCTCCTGTTATTCCCCCCCACCTTGTGTCACTCCTCTCCACCTCCTGTTATTCCCTCCCCCCACCTTGTGTCACTCCTCTCCACCTCCTGTCATTCCCCCCCACCTTGTGTCACTCCTCTCCACCTCCTGTTACTCCTCATCCCCCCCACCTTGTGTCACTCCTCTCCACCTCCTGTTACTCCTCATCCCCCCCACCTTGTGTCACTCCTCTCCACCTCCTGTTACTCCTCATCCCCCCCACCTTGTGTCACTCCTCTCCACCTCCTGTTACTCCTCATCCCCCCCACCTTGTGTCACTCCTCTCCACCTCCTGTTATTCCCTCCCCCCACCTTGTGTCACTCCTCTCCACCTCCTGTTATTCCCTCCCCCCACCTTGTGTCACTCCTCTCCACCTCCTGTCATCCCCCCCCCACCTTGTGTCACTCCTCTCCACCTCCTGTCATCCCCCCACCTTGTGTCACTCCTCTCCACCTCCTTTTATTCCCTCTCCCCACCTTGTGTCACTCTTCTCCACCTCCTGTTATTCCCCCCACCTTGTGTCACTCCTCTCCACCTCCTGTCATCCCCCCCACCTTGTGTCACTCCTCTCCATCTCCTGTTATTCCCCCCCCACCTTGTGTCACTCCTCTCCATCTCCTGTTATTCCCTCCCCCCACCTTGTGTCACTCCTCTCCACCTCCTGTCATCCCCCCCACCTTGTGTCACTCCTCTCCACCTCCTTTTATTCCCTCCCCCACCTTGTGTCACTCCTCTCCACCTCCTGTCATCCCCCCCACCTTGTGTCACTCCTCTCCACCTCCTGTTATTACTTCCCCCACCTTGTGTCACTCCTCTCCGCCTCATGTCATTCCCCCCACCTTGTGTCACTTCTCTCCACCTCCTGTTATTCCCTCCCCCCACCTTGTGTCACTCCTCTCCACCTCCTGTAATCATCCCCACCTTGTGTCACTCCTCTCCACCTCCTGTCATCCCCCCCACCTTGTGTCACTCCTCTCCACCTCCTGTAATTCCCTCCCCCCACCTTGTGTCACTCCTCTCCACCTCCTGTTATTACCTCCCCCACCTTGTGTCACTCCTCTCCACCTCCTTTTATTCCCTCCCCCCACCTTGTGTCACTCCTTTCCACCTCCTGTCATTCCCCCCCACCTTGTGTCACTCCTCTCCACCTCCTGTTATTCCCCCCACCTTGTGTCACTCCTCTCCACCTCCTGTCATTCCCCCCACCTTGTGTCACTCCTCTCCAACTCCTGTTATTCCCCCCCACCTTGTGTCACTCCTCTCCACCTCCTGTTATTCCCCCCACATTGTGTCACTCCTCTCCACCTCCTGTTATTCCCTCCCACCTTGTGTCACTCCTCTCCAACTCCTGTTATTCCCCCCCACCTTGTGTCACTCCTCTCCACCTCCTGTTATTCCCCCCACATTGTGTCACTCCTCTCCACCTCCTGTTATTCCCCTCACCTTGTGTCACTCCTCTCCACCTCCTGTTATTCCCCCCACCTTGTGTCACTCCTCTCCACCTCCTGTTATTCCCTCCCACCTTGCGTCACTCCTCTCCAACTCCTGTTATTTGCTCCCACCTTGTGTCACTCCTCTCTACCTCCTGTCATCCCCCCACCTTGTGTCACTCCTCTCCACCTCCTGTCATCCCCCCCACCTTGTGTCACTCCTCTCCACCTACTGTTATTCCCCCCACCTTGTGTCACTCCTCTCCACCTCCTGTCACCCCCCCCCCCCACCTTGTGTCACTCCTCTCCACCTCCTGTTATTCCCTCCCCCCACCTTGTGTCACTCCTCTCCACCTCCTTTTATTCCCTCCCCCCACCTTGTGTCACTCCTCTCCACCTCCTGTTATTCCTTCCCCCACCTTGTGTCACTCCTCTCCGCCTCATGTCATTCCCCCCACCTTGTGTCACTTCTCTCCACCTCCTGTTATTCCCTCCCCCCACCTTGTGTCACTCCTCTCCACCTCCTGTCATCATCCCCACCTTGTGTCACTCCTCTCCACCTCCTGTCATCCCCCCACCTTGTGTCACTCCTCTCCACCTCCTGTTATTCCCTCCCCCCACCTTGTGTCACTCCTCTCCACCTCCTGTTATTCCCTCCCCCACCTTGTGTCACTCCTCTCCACCTCCTTTTATTCCCTCCCCCCACCTTGTGTCACTCCTTTCCACCTCCTGTCATTCCCCCCCACCTTGTGTCACTCCTCTCCACCTCCTGTTATTCCTTCCCCCACCTTGTGTCACTCCTCTACACCTCCTGTCATTCCCCCCACCTTGTGTCACTCCTCTCCAACTCCTGTTATTCCCCCCCACCTTGTGTCACTCCTCTCCACCTCCTGTTATTCCCTCCCACCTTGCGTCACTCCTCTCCACCTCCTGTTATTCCCTCCCACCTTGCGTCACTCCTCTCCAACTCCTGTTATTTGCTCCCACCTTGTGTCACTCCTCTCTACCTCCTGTCATCCCCCCACCTTCTGTCACTCCTCTCCACCTCCTGTCATCCCCCCACCTTGTGTCACTCCTCTCCACCTACTGTTATTTCCCCCACCTTGTGTCACTCCTCTCCACCTCCTGTCACCCCCCCCACCTTGTGTCACTCCTCTCCACCTCCTGCTATTCCCTCCCCCCACCTTGTGTCACTCCTCTCCACCTCCTTTTATTCCCTCCCCCCACCTTGTGTCACTCCTTTCCACCTCCTGTCATTCCCCCCCACCTTGTGTCACTCCTCTCCACCTCCTGTTATTCCCCCCACCTTGTGTCACTCCTCTCCACCTCCTGTCATGCCCCCCACCTTGTGTCACTCCTCTCCACCTCCTGTTATTCCCTCCCACCTTGCGTCACTCCTCTCCACCTCCTGTTATTCCCTCCCACCTTGCGTCACTCCTCTCCAACTCCTGTTATTTCCTCCCACCTTGTGTCACTCCTCTCCACCTCCTGTCATCCCCCCCACCTTGTGTCACTCCTCTCCACCTCCTGTTATTCCCTCCCCCCACCTTGTGTCACTCCTCTCCACCTCGTGTTATTCCCTCCCCCACCTTGTGTCACTCCTCTCCACCTCCTGTTATTCCCCCCCACCTTGTGTCACTCCTCTCCACCTCCTGTTATTCCCCCAACTTGTGTCACTCCTCTCCACCTCCTGTTATTCCCTCCCCCACCTTGTGTCACTCCTCTCCACCTCCTGTTATCCCCCCCCACCTTGTGTCACTCCTCTCCACCTCCTGTTATTCCCTCCCCCACCTTGTGTCACTCCTCTCCACCTCCTGTTATTCCCTCCCCCCACCTTGTGTCACTCCTCTCCACCTCCTGTTATTCCCCCCACCTTGTGTCACTCCTCTCCACCTCCTGTTATTCCCCCCACCTTGTGTCACTCCTCTCCACCTCCTGTTATTCCCCCCCCACCTTGTGTCACTCCTCTCCACCTCCTGTTATTCCCTCCATCCACCTTGTGTCACTCCTCTCTACCTCCTGTTATTCCCCCCACCTTGTGTCACTCCTCTCCACCTCCTGTTATTCCCTCCCTCCACCTTGTGTCACTCCTCTCCACCTCCTGTTATTCCCTCCCCCCACCTTGTGTCACTCCTATCCACCTCCTGTTTTTCCCTCCCTCCACCTTGTGTCACTCCTCTCCACCTCCTGTTTTTCCCTCCCCCCACCTTGTGTCACTCCTCTCCACCTCCTGTTATTCCCTCACCCCACCTTGTGTCACTCCTCTCCACCTCCTGTTTTTCCCTCCCCCCACCTTGTGTCACTCCTCTTCACCTCCTGTTATTCCTCCCACCTTGTGTCACTCCTCTCCACCTCCTGTTATTCCCTTCCCCACCTTGTGTCACTTCTCTCTACCTCCTGTCATCCCCCCAACTTGTGTCACTCCTCTCCACCTCCTGTTATTCCCTCCCCCACCTTGTGTCACTCCTCTCCACCTCCTGTTATTCCCTTCACCTTGTGTCACTCCTCTCTACCTCCTGTCATCCCCCCACCTTGTGTCACTCCTCTCCACCTCCTGTTATTCCCCCCACCTTGAGTCACTCCTCTCCACCTCCTGTTATTCCCCCCACCTTGTGTCACTCCTCTCCACCTCCTGTTATTCCCCCCACCTTGTGTCACTCCTCTCCACCTCCTGTCATTCCCTCCCCCACCTTGTGTCACTCCTCTCCACCTCCTGTTATTCCCCCCCACCTTGTGTCACTCCTCTCCACCTCCTGTTATTCCCCACACCTTGTGTCACTCCTCTCCAACTCCTGTTATTCCCCCCACCTTGTGTCACTCCTCCCCAACTCCTGTTATTCCCCCCACCTTGTGTCACTCCTTTCCACCTCCTGTTATTCCCTCCCACCTTGTGTCACTCCTCTCCACCTCCTGTAATTCCCCCCAACCTTGTGTCACTCCTCTCCACCTACTGTCACCACCCCCCACCTTGTGTCACTCCTCTCCACCTCCTGTTATTCCCCCCCACCTTGTGTCACTTCTTTCCATCTTCTGTTATTCCCTCCCCCACCTTGTGTCACTCCTCTCCACCTCCTGTTATTCCCCCCCACCTTGTGTCACTCCTTTCCACCTCCTGTTATTCTTCCCACCTTGTGTCACTCCTCTCCACCTCCTGTTATTCCCCCCACCTTGTGTCGCTCCTCTCCACCTACTGTCACCCCCCCACCTTGTGTCACTCCTCTCCACCTCCTGTTATTCTCCCCCCCACCTTGTGTCACTCCTCTCCACCTCCTGTTATTCCCCCCACCTTGTGTCACTCCTCTCCACCTCCTGTTATTCCCCCCCCACCTTGTGTCACTACTCTCCACCTCCTGTTATTCCCTCCCCCCACCTTGTGTCACTCCTCTCCACCTCCTGTTATTCCCCCCCACCTTGTGTCACTCCTTTCCACCTCCTGTTATTCCCCCCACCTTGTGTCACTCCTCTCCAACTCCTGTCATTCCTCCCACCTTGTGTCACTCCTCTCCACCTCCTGTTATTCCCTCCCACCTTGCGTCACTCCTCTCCACCTCCTGTTATTCCCTCCCACCTTGCGTCACTCCTCTCCAACTCCTGTTATTTCCTCCCACCTTGTGTCACTCCTCTCCACCTCCTGTCATCCCCCCCACCTTGTGTCACTCCTCTCCACCTCCTGTCATCCCCCCCACCTTGTGTCACTCCTCTCCACCTACTGTTATTGCCTCCCACCTTGTGTCACTCCTCTCCACCTCCTGTTATTCCCTCCCCCCCACCTTGTGTCACTCCTATCCACCTCCTGTTATTCCCTCCCCCCACCTTGTGTCACTCCTCTCCACCTCCTGTTATTCCCTCCCCCACCTTGTGTCACTCCTCTCCAAGTCCTGTTATCCCCCCCCACCTTGTGTCACTCCTCTCCACCTCCTGTTATTCCCCCCACCTTGTGTCACTCCTCTCCACCTCCTGTTATTCCCTCCCCCACCTTGTGTCACTCCTCTCCACCTCCTGTTATCCCCCCCCACCTTGTGTCACTCCTCTCCACCTCCTGTTATTCCCTCCCCCACCTTGTGTCACTCCTCTTCACCTCCTGTTATTCCCTCCCCCCCACCTTGTGTCACTCCTCTCCACCTCCTGTTATTCCCCCCACCTTGTGTCACTCCTCTCCACCTCCTGTTATTCCCCCCACCTTGTGTCACTCCTCTCCACCTCCTGTTATTCCCCCCCACCTTGTGTCACTCCTCTCCACCTCCTGTTATTCCCTCCCTCCACCTTGTGTCACTCCTCTCCACCTCCTGTTATTCCCCCCACCTTGTGTCACTCCTCTCCACCTCCTGTTATTCCCTCCCTCCACCTTGTGTCACTCCTCTCCACCTCCTGTTATTCCCTCCCCCCACCTTGTGTCACTCCTCTCCACCTCCTGTTATTCCCTCACCCCACCTTGTGTCACTCCTCTCCACCTCCTGTTTTTCCCTCCCTCCACCTTGTGTCACTCCTCTCCACCTCCTGTTTTTCCCTCCCCCCACCTTGTGTCACTCCTCTCCACCTCCTGTTATTCCCTCACCCCACCTTGTGTCACTCCTCTCCACCTCCTGTTTTTCCCTCCCCCCACCTTGTGTCACTCCTCTTCACCTCCTGTTATTCCTCCCACCTTGTGTCACTCCTCTCCACCTCCTGTTATTCCCTCCCCCACCTTGTGTCACTCCTCTCTACCTCCTGTCATCCCCCCACCTTGTGTCACTCCTCTCCACCTCCTGTTATTCCCTCCCCCACCTTGTGTCACTCCTCTCCACCTCCTGTTATTCCCTTCACCTTGTGTCACTCCTCTCTACCTCCTGTCATCCCCCCACCTTGTGTCACTCCTCTCCACCTCCTGTTATTCCCCCCACCTTGTGTCACTCCTCTCCACCTCCTGTTATTCCCCCCACCTTGTGTCACTCCTCTCCACCTCCTGTTATTCCCCCCACCTTTTGTCACTCCTCTCCACCTCCTGTCATTCCCTCCCCCACCTTGTGTCACTCCTCTCCACCTCCTGTTATTCCCCCCCCACCTTGTGTCACTCCTCTCCACCTCCTGTTATTCCCCCCACCTTGTGTCACTCCTCTCCACCTCCTGTCATTCCCTCCCCCACCTTGTGTCACTCCTCTCAACCTCCTGTTATTCCCCCCCACCTTGTGTCACTCCTCTCCACCTCCTGTTATTCCCCCCCACCTTGTTTCACTACTCTCCACCTCCTGTTATTCCCCCCACCTTGTGTCACTCCTCTCCACCCCCTGTTATTCCCCCCACCTTGTGTCACTCCTCTCCACCTCCTGTTATCCCCCCACCTTGTGTCACTCCTCTCCACCTCCTGTTATTCCCCCCCCCACCTTGTGTCACTCCTCTCCACCTCCTGTTATTCCCCCCCCACCTTGTTTCACTACTCTCCACCTCCTGTTATTCCCCCCACCTTGTGTCACTCCTCTCCACCCCCTGTTATTCCCCCCACCTTGTGTCACTCCTATCCACCTACTGTCACCCCCCCACCTTGTTTCACTACTCTCCACCTCCTGTTATTCCCCCCACCTTGTGTCACTCCTCTCCACCCCCTGTTATTCCCCCCACCTTGTGTCACTCCTCTCCACCTCCTGTTATTCCCTCCCACCTTGTGTCACTCCTCTCCACCTCCTGTTATTCCCCCCCACCTTGTGTCACTCCTCTCCACCTCCTGTTATTCCCCCCACCTTGTGTCACTCCTCTCCACCTACTGTCACCCCCCCCCCCCACCTTGTGTCACTCCTCTCCACCTCCTGTTATTCCCCACACCTTGTGTCACTCCTCTCCAACTCCTGTTATTCCCCCCACCTTGTGTCACTCCTCCCCAACTCCTGTTATTCCCCCCACCTTGTGTCACTCCTTTCCACCTCCTGTTATTCCCTCCCACCTTGTGTCACTCCTCTCCACCTCCTGTAATTCCCCCCAACCTTGTGTCACTCCTCTCCACCTACTGTCACCCCCCCCCACCTTGTGTCACTCCTCTCCACCTCCTGTTATTCCCCCCCACCTTGTGTCACTTCTTTCCATCTCCTGTTATTCCCTCCCCCACCTTGTGTCACTCCTCTCCACCTCCTGTTATTCCCCCCCACCTTGTGTCACTCCTTTCCACCTCCTGTTAATCCTCCCACCTTGTGTCACTCCTCTCCACCTCCTGTTATTCCCCCCACCTTGTGTCGCTCCTCTCCACCTACTGTCACCCCCCCACCTTGTGTCACTCCTCTCCACCTCCTGTTATTCTCCCCCCCACCTTGTGTCACTCCTCTCCACCTCCTTTTATTCCCCCCACCTTGTGTCACTCCTCTCCACCTCCTGTTATTCCCCCCCCACCTTGTGTCACTACTCTCCACCTCCTGTTATTCCCTCCCCCCACCTTGTGTCACTCCTCTCCACCTCCTGTTATTCCCCCCCCCCACCTTGTGTCACTACTCTCCACCTCCTGTTATTCCCCCCCCACCTTGTGTCACTCCTTTTAACCTCCTGTTATTCCCCCCACCTTGTGTCACTCCTCTCCAACTCCTGTTATTCCCCCACCTTGTGTCACTCCTCTCCACCTCCTGTCATGCCCCCACCTTGTCTCACTCCTCTCCACCTCCTGTCATCCCCCCCCACCTTGTGTCACTCCTCTCCACCTCCTGTTATTCCCTCCCCCCACCTTGTGTCAATCCTCTCCACCTCCTGTTATTCCCTCCACCTTGTGTCACTCCTCTCCACCTCCTGTTATTCCCTCCACCTTGTGTCACTCCTCTCCACCTCCTGTTATTCCCTCCACCTTGTGTCACTCCTCTCCACCTCCTGTTATTCCCTCCTCCACCTTGTGTCACTCCTCTCCACCTCCTGTTATTCCCTCCTCCACCTTGTGTCACTCCTCTTCACCTCCTGTTATTCCTCCCACCTTGTGTCACTCCTCTCCACCTCCTGTTATTCCCCCCACCTTGTGTCACTCCTCTCCACCTACTGTCACCCCCCCACCTTGTGTCACTCCTCTCCACCTCCTGTTATTCCCTCCACCTTGTGTCACTCCTCTCCAACTCCTGTTATTCCCCCCCACCTTGTGTCACTCCTCTCCACCTCCTGTTATTCCCCCCACCTTGTGTCACTCCTCCCCACCTCCTGTTATTCCCCCCACCTTGTGTCACTCCTCTCCACCTCCTGTCACCTCCCCCCACCTTGTGTCACTCCTTTCCACCTCCTGTTATTCCCTCCCCCACCTTGTGTCACTCCTCTCCACCTCCTGTTATTCCCCCCACCTTGTGTCACTGCTTTCCACCTCCTGTTATTCCTCCCACCTTGTGTCACTCCTCTCCACCTACTGTCACCCCCCCACCTTGTGTCACTCCTCTCCACCTCCTGTTATTCCCCCCCCACCTTGTGTCACTCCTCTCCACCTCCTGTTATTCCCCCCCACCTTGTGTCACTCCTCTCCACCTCCTGTTATTCCTCCCACCTTGTGTCACTCCTTTCCACCTCCTGTTATTCCCCCACCTTGTGTCACTCCTCTCCACCGCCTGTTATTCCCCCACCTTGTGTCACTCCTCTCCACCTCCTGTCATCCCCCCACCTTGTGTCACTCCTCTCCACCTCCTGTTATTCCTCCCACCTTGTGTCACTCCTCTCCACCTCCTTTTATTCCCCCACCTTTTGTCACTCCTCTCCACCTCCTGTTATTCCCCCCCACCTTGTGTCACTCCTCTCCACCTACTGTCACCCCCCCCCCACCTTGTGTCACTCCTCTCCACCTCCTGTTATTCCCCCCCACCTTGTGTCACTCATCTCCACCACCTGTTATTCCCCCCACCTTGTGTCACTCCTCTCCACCTCCTGTTATTCCTCCCACCTTGTGTCACTCCTCTCCACCTCCTGTTATTCCTCCCACCTTGTGTCACTCCTTTCCACCTCCTGTTATTCCCCCCACCTTGTGTCACTCCTCTCCACCTCCTGTAATCCCCCCACCTTGTGTCACTCCTCTCCACCTCCTGTTATTCCCCCCCCACCTTGTCACTCCTCTCCACTTCCTGTTATTCCCCCCCTCCTTGTGTCACTCCTCTCCACCTCCTGTTATTCCTCCCACCTTGTGTCACTCCTCTCCACCTCCTGTTATTCCCTCCACCTTGTGTCACTCCTCTCCACCTCCTGTTATTCCCTCCACCTTGTGTCACTCCTCTCCACCTCCTGTTATTCCCTCCTCCACCTTGTGTCACTCCTCTCCACCTCCTGTTATTCCCTTCTCCACCTTTTGTCACTCCTCTCCACCTCCTGTTATTCCCTCCTCCACCTTGTGTCACTCCTCTCCACCTCCTGTTATTCCCTCCTCCACCTTGTATCACTCCTCTTCACCTCCTGTTATTCCCTCCTCCACCTTGTGTCACTCCTCTCCACCTCCTGTTAATCCCTCCTCCACCTTGTGTCACTCCTCTCCACCTCCTGTTATTCCCTCCTCCACCTTGTGTCACTCCTCTCCACCTCCTGTTATTCCATCCCCCACCTTGTGTCACTTCTCTCCACCTCCTGTTATTCCCTCCTCCACCTTGTGTCACTCCTCTCCACCTCCTGTTATTTCCTCCCCCCACCTTGTGTCAATCCTCTCCACCTCATGTCATTCCCGCCACCTTGTGTCACTCCTCTCCACCTCCTGTTATTCCCTCCACCTTGTGTCACTCCTCTCCACCTCTTGTCATTCCCTCCACCTTGTGTCAATCCTCTCCACCTCCTGTTATTCCCTCCACCTTGTGTAACTCCTCTCCACCTCCTGTTATTCACTCCTCCCACCTTGTGTCACTCCTCTCCACCTCTTGTTATTCCCCCCCACCTTGTGTCACTCCTCTCCGCCTCCTGTTATTCCCCCACCTTGTGTCACTCCTCTTCACCTCCTTTTATTCCCCCACCCTGTGTCTCTCCTCTCCACCTCCGGTTATTCCCTCCCCCAACCTAGTGTCACTCCTCTCCACCTCATGTTATTCCCCCCCCCCCACCTTGTGTCACTCCTCTTCACCTCATGTCATTCCCGCCACCTTGTGTCACTCCTCTCCAGCTCCGGTTATTCCCTCTCCCCACCTCGTGTCACTCCTCTCCACCTCCTGTTATCCCCCCCACCTTGTGTCACTCCTCTCCACCTCCTGTTATTCCCTCCACCTTGTGTCACTCCTCTCCGCCTCATGTCATTCCCCCCACCTTGTGTCACTTCTCTCCCCCTCCTGTCATTCCCTCCCCCAACCTGTGTCACTCCTCTCCACCTCCTGTTATTCCCCCACCTTGTGTCACTTCTCTCCACCTCCTGTCATTCCCCCCACCTTGTGTCACTCCTCTCCACCTCCTGTTATTCCCTCCCCCCACCTTGCGTCACTCCTCTCCACCTCCTGTCATTCCCCCCACCTTGTGTCACTTCTCTCCACCTCCTGTCATCCCCCCCACCTTATGTCACTCCTCTCCACCTCCTGTCATCCCCCCCACCTTGTGTCACTCCTCTCCACCTCCTGTTATTCCCTCCCCCCACCTTGTGTCACTTCTCTCTACCTCCTGTTATCCCCCCTCCACCTTGTGTCACTTCTCTCTACCTCCTGTTATTCCCTCCCCCCACCTTGTGTTACTTCTCTCTACCTCCTGTTATTCCCTCCCCCCACCTTGTGTTACTTCTCTCTACCTCCTGTTATTCCCTCCCCCACCTTATGTCACTCCTTTCCACCTCCTGTCATCCCCCCCACCTTGTGTCACTCCTCTCCACCTCCTGTTATTCCCTCCCCCCACCTTGCGTCACTCCTCTCCATCTCCTGATATTCCCCCACCTTGTGTCACTTTTCTTCACCTCCTATTATTCCCTCCCCCCACCTTGTGCCACTCCTCTCCACCTGCTGTTATTCCCTCCACCTTGTGTCACTCCTCTCCACCTCCTGTTATTCCCCCCCACCTTGTGTCACTCCTCTCCACCTCCTGTTATTCCCTCCACCTTGTGTCACTCCTCTCCACCTCCTGTTATTCCCCCCCACCTTGTGTCACTCCTCTCCACCTCCTGTTATTCCCCCCACCTTGTGTCACTCCTCTCCACCTCCTGTTATTCCCTCCACCTTGTGTCACTCCTCTCAACCTTCTGTTATTCCCTCCTCCACCTTGTGTCACTCCTCTCCACCTCCTGTTATTCCTTTCTCCACCTTTTGTCACTCCTCTCCACCTCCTGTTATTCCCTCCTCCACCTTGTGTCACTCCTCTCCACCTCCTGTTATTCCCTCCCCCCACCTTGTGTCACTCCTCTCCACCTCTTGTTATTCCCCCCCACCTTGTGTCACTCCTCTCCGCCTCCTGTTATTCCCCCCACCTTGTGTCACTCCTCTTCACCTCCTTTTATTCCCCCACCCTGTGTCTCTCCTCTCCACCTCCGGTTATTCCCTCCCCCAACCTAGTGTCACTCCTCTCCACCTCATGTTATTCCCCCCCCCACCTTGTGTCACTCCTCTTCACCTCATGTCATTCCCGCCACCTTGTGTCACTCCTCTCCACCTCCGGTTATTCCCTCCCCCCACCTCGTGTCACTCCTCTCCACCTCCTGTTATCCCCCCCACCTTGTGTCACTCCTCTCCACCTCCTGTTATTCCCTCCACCTTGTGTCACTCCTCTCCGCCTCATGTCATTCCCCCCACCTTGTGTCACTTCTCTCCACCTCCTGTCATTCCCTCCCCCAACCTGTGTCACTCCTCTCCACCTCCTGTTATTCCCCCACCTTGTGTCACTTCTCTCCACCTCCTGTCATTCCCCCCACCTTGTGTCACTCCTCTCCACCTCCTGTTATTCCCTCCCCCCACCTTGTGTCACTCCTCTCCACCTCCTGTCATTCCCCCCACCTTGTGTCACTTCTCTCCACCTCCTGTCACCCCCCCCCACCTTATGTCACTCCTCTCCACCTCCTGTCATCCCCCCCACCTTGTGTCACTCCTCTCCACCTCCTGTTATTCCCTCCCCCCACCTTGTGTCACTTCTCTCTACCTCCTGTTATCCCCCCTCCACCTTGTGTCACTCCTCTCCACCTCCTGTTATTCCCTCCCCCCACCTTGTGTTACTTCTCTCTACCTCCTGTTATTCCCTCCCCCACCTTATGTCACTCCTTTCCACCTCCTTTCATCCCCCCCCACCTTGTGTCACTCCTCTCCACCTCCTGTTATTCCCTCCCCCCACCTTGCGTCACTCCTCTCCACCTCCTGTTATTCCCTCCACCTTGTGTCACTCCTCTCCACTTCCTGTTATTCCCCCACCTTGTGTCACTTTTCTTCACCTCCTATTATTCCCTCCCCCCACCTTGTGCCACTCCTCTCCACCTCCTGTTATTCCCTCCACCTTGTGTCACTCCTCTCCACCTCCTGTTATTCCCCCCACCTTGTGTCACTCCTCTCCACCTCCTGTTATTCCCCCCACCTTGTGTCACTCCTCTCCACCTCCTGTTATTCCCTCCACCTTGTGTCACTCCTCTCAACCTTCTGTTATTCCCTCCTCCACCTTGTGTCACTCCTCTCCACCTCCTGTTATTCCTTTCTCCACCTTTTGTCACTCCTCTCCACCTCCTGTTATTCCCTCCTCCACCTTGTGTCACTCCTCTCCACCTCCTATTATTCCCTGCTCCACCTTGTGTCGCTCCTCTTCACCTCCTGTTATTCCCTCCTCCACCTTGTGTCACTCCTCTCCATCTCCTGTTATTCCCTCCTCCACCTTGTGTCCCTCCTCTCCATCTCCTGTTATTCCCTCCTCCACCTTGTGTCCCTCCTCTCCACCTCCTGTTATTCCCTCCTCCACCTTGTGTCCCTCCTCTCCACCTCCTGTTATTCCCTCCTCCACCTTGTGTCACTCCTCTCCACCTCCTGTTATTCCCTCCTCCACCTTGTGTCACTCCTCTCCACCTCCTGTCATTCCCCCCCACCTTGTGTCACTACTCTCTACCTCCTGTTATTCCCTCCCCCACCTTGTGTCAATCCTCTCAACCTCATGTCATTCCCCAACCTTGTGTCACTCCTCTCCACCTCCTGTCATTCCCTCCACCTTGTGTCACTCCTCTCCACCTCCTGTTATTCCCTCCATCTTGTGTCACTCCTCTCCACCTCCTGTTATTCCCTCCTCCACCTTGTGTCACTCCTCTCCACCTCCTGTTATTCCCCCCCACCTTGTGTCACTCCTCTTCACCTCCTGTTATTCCCTCCCCCCCACCTTGTGTCAATCCTCTCCAACTCATGTCACTCCCCCCACCTTGTGTCACTCCTCTCCACCTCATGTCATTCCCTCCACCTTGTGTCACTCCTCTCCACCTTCTGTTATTCCCCCCCCCTTGTGTCACTCCTCTCCACTTCTTGTTATTCCCCCGCACCTTGTGTCACTCCTCTCCACCTCTTGTTATTCCACCCCACCTTGTGTCACTCCTCTCCACCTCCTGTTATTCCCCCGCACCTTGTGTCACTCCTCTCCACCTCTTGTTATTCCCCCCCACCTTGTGTCACTCCTCTCCACCTACTTTTATTCCCCCACCCTGTGTCACTCCTCTCCACCTCCTGTTATTCCCCCGCACCTTGTGTCACTCCTCTCCACCTCTTGTTATTCCACCCCACCTTGTGTCACTCCTCTCCACCTCCTGTTATTCCCCCGCACCTTGTGTCACTCCTCTCCACCTCTTGTTATTCCCCCCCACCTTGTGTCACTCCTCTCCACCTACTTTTATTCCCCCACCCTGTGTCACTCCTCTCCACCTCCTGTTATTCCCCCGCACCTTGTGTCACTCCTCTCCACCTCTTGTTATTCCCCCCCACCTTGTGTCACTCCTCTCCACCTACTTTTATTCCCCCACCTTGTGTCACTCCCCTCCACCTACTTTTATTCCCCCACCCTGTGTCACTCCTCTCCACCTCCGGTTATTCCCTCCCCCAACCTAGTGTCACTCCTCTCCACCTCATGTTATTCCCCCCCCACACCTTGTGTCACTTCTCTTCACCTCATGTCATTCCCGCCACCTTGTGTCACTCCTCTCCACCTCCGGTTATTCCCTCCCCCCACCTCGTGTCACTCCTCTCCACTTCCTGTTATCCCCCCCACCTTGTGTCACTCCTCTCCACCTCCTGTTATTCCCTCCACCTTGTGTCACTCCTCTCCACCTCATGTCATTCCCCCCACCTTGTGTCACTTCTCTCCACCTCCTGTCATTCCCTCCCCCAACCTGTGTCACTCCTCTCCACCTCCTGTTATTCCCCCACCTTGTGTCACTCCTCTCCACCTCCTGTCATTCCCCCCACCTTGTGTCACTCCTCTCCACCTCCTGTTATTCCCTCCCCCCACCTTGTGTCACTCCTCTCCACCTCCTGTCATTCCCCCCACCTTGTGTCACTTCTCTCACCTCTTGTTATTCCCTCCCCACCTTGTGTCACTCCTCTCCACCTCCTGTCATCCCCCCCACCTTATGTCACTCCTCTCCACCTCCTGTTATTCCCTCCCCCCACTTTGTGTCACTCCTCTCCACCTCCTGTTATCCCCCCTCCACCTTGTGTCACTTCTCTCTACCTCCTGTCATTCCCTCCCCCCACCTTGTGTTACTTCTCTCTACCTCCTGTTATTCCCTCCCCCCACCTTGTGTCACTCCTCTCCACCTCCTGTTATTCCCTCCACTTTGTGTCACTCCTCTCCACCTCCTGTTATTCCCTCCCCCCACTTTGTATCACTCCTCTCCACCTCCTGTTATTCCCTCCCCCCACCTTGTGTCACTTCTCTCTACCTCCTGTTATCCCCCCTCCACCTTGTGTCACTTCTCTCTACCTCCTGTTATTCCCTCCCCCCACCTTGTGTCACTTCTCTTCACCTCCTATTATTCCCTCCCCCCACCTTGTGCCACTCCTCTCCACCTCCTGTTATTCCCTCCACCTTGTGTCACTCCTCTCCACCTCCTGTTATTCCCCCCACCTTGTGTCACTCCTCTCCACCTCCTGTTATTCCCCCCACCTTGTGTCACTCCTCTCCATCTCCTGTTATTCCACCCACCTTGTGTCACTCCTCTCCACCTCATGTTATTCCCCCATCTTGTGTCACTCCTCTCCACCTCCTGTGATTCCCCCCACCTTGTGTCACTCCTCTCCATCTCCTGTTATTCCCCCACCTTGTGTCACTCCTCTCCACCTCCTGTGATTCCCCCCACCTTGTGTCACTCCTCTCCGCCTCCTGTTATTCCCTCCACCTTGTGTCACTCCTCTCCACCTCCTGTTATTCCCTCCATCTTGTGTCACTCCTCTCCACTTGCTGTTATTCCCCCACCTTTGTCACTTCTCTCCACCTCCTGTTATTCCCTCCCCCCACCTTGTGTCACTCCTTTCCACCTCCTGTTATTCCCTCCCCCCACCTTGTGTCACTCCTCTCCACCTCCTGTTATTCCCTCCCCCCACCTTGTGTCACTCCTTTCCACCTCCTGTTATTCCCTCCACCTTGTGTCACTCCTCTCCACCTCCTGTCATTCCCCCCACCTTGTGTCACTCCTCTTCACCTCATGTCATTCCCCCCACCTTGTGTCACTCCTCTCCACCTCCTGTGATTCCCCCCACCTTGTGTCACTCCTCTCCACCTCCTGTTATTCCCCCACCTTGTGTCACTCCTCTCCACCTCCTGTTATTCCCCCACCTTGTGTCACTCCTCTCCACTTCCTGTTATTCCCCCACCTTGTGTCACTCCTCTCCACCTCCTGTTATTCCCTCCCCCCACCTTGTGTCACTTCTCTCTACCTCCTGTTATCCCCCCTCCACCTTGTGTCACTTCTCTCTACCTCCTGTTATTCCCTCCCCCCACCTTGTGTTACTTCTCTCTACCTCCTGTTATTCCCTCCCCCCACCTTGTGTCACTCCTCTTCACCTCCTGTCATTCCCTCCCCCACCTTGTGTCACTCCTCTCCACCTCCTGTTATTCCCTCCACCTTGTGTCACTCCTCTCCACCTCCTGTCATCCCCCCCACCTTATGTCACTCCTCTCCACCTCCTTTTATTCCCTCTCCCCACCTTGTGTCACTCCTCTCCACCTCCTGTCATCCCCCCCCACCTTGTGTCACTCCTCTCCACCTCCTGTTATTCCCTCCCCCCACCTTGTGTCACTTCTCTCTACCTCCTGTTATCCCCCCTCCACCTTGTGTCACTTCTCTCTACCTCCTGTTATTCCCTCCCCCCACCTTGTGTCACTTCTCTTCACCTCCTATTATTCCCTCCCCCCACCTTGTGCCACTCCTCTCCACCTCCTGTTATTCCCTCCACCTTGTGTCACTCCTCTCCACCTCCTGTTATTCCCCCCACCTTGTGTCACTCCTCTCCACCTCCTGTTATTCCCCCCACCTTGTGTCACTCCTCTCCACCTCATGTTATTCCCCCATCTTGTGTCACTCCTCTCCACCTCCTGTGATTCCCCCCACCTTGTGTCACTCCTCTCCATCTCCTGTTATTCCCCCACCTTGTGTCACTCCTCTCCACCTCCTGTGATTCCCCCCACCTTGTGTCACTCCTCTCCGCCTCCTGTTATTCCCTCCACCTTGTGTCACTCCTCTCCACCTCCTGTTATTCCCTCCATCTTGTGTCACTCCTCTCCACTTGCTGTTATTCCCCCACCTTTGTCACTTCTCTCCACCTCCTGTTATTCCCTCCCCCCACCTTGTGTCACTCCTCTCCACCTCCTGTTATTCCCTCCCCCCACCTTGTGTCACTCCTTTCCACCTCCTGTTATTCCCTCCACCTTGTGTCACTCCTCTCCACCTCCTGTCATTCCCCCCACCTTGTGTCACTCCTCTCCACCTCATGTCATTCCCCCCACCTTGTGTCACTCCTCTCCACCTCCTGTGATTCCCCCCACCTTGTGTCACTCCTCTCCACCTCCTGTTATTCCCCCACCTTGTGTCACTCCTCTCCACCTCCTGTGATTCCCCCCACCTTGTGTCACTCCTCTCCACCTCCTGTTATTCCCTCCACTTTGTGTCACTCCTCTCCACCTCCTGTTATTCCCTCCATCTTGTGTCACTCCTCTCCACTTCCTGTTATTCCCCCACCTTGTATCACTCCTCTCCACCTCCTGTTATTCCCTCCCCCCACCTTGTGTCACTCCTTTCCACCTCCTGTTATTCCCTCCACCTTGTGTCACTCCTCTCCACCTCCTGTCATTCGCCCCACCTTGTGTCACTCCTCTCCACCTCATGTCATTCCCCCCACCTTGTGTCACTCCTCTCCACCTCCTGTTATTCCCCCACCTTGTGTCACTCCTCTCCACCTCCTGTCATTCCCCCACCTTGTGTCACTCCTCTCCACCTCATGTCATTCCCCCCACCTTGTGTCACTTCTCTCCACCTCCTGTTATTCCCTCCCCCAACCTGTGTCACTCCTCTCCACCTCCTGTTATTCCCCCACCTTGTGTCACTCCTCTCCACCTCCTGTTATTCCCCCCACCTTGTGTCACTCCTCTCCACCTCCTGTTATTCCCCCCACCTTGTGTCACTCCTCTCCACCTCCTGTTATTCCCCCCCACCTTGTGTCACTCCTCTCCACCTCCTGTTATTCCCCCCACCTTGTGTCACTCCTTTCCACCTCCTGTTATTCCCTCCCCCCCACCTTGTGTCAATCCTCTCCACCTCCTGTTATTCCCCCCACCTTGTGTCACTCCTCTCCACCTCCTGCCATTCCCCCCACCTTGTGTCACTCCTCTCCACCTCATGTCATTCACCCCACCTTGTGTCACTCCTCTCCACCTCCTGTGATTCCCCCCACCTTGTGTCACTCCTCTCCACCTCCTGTTATTCCCCCAACTTGTGTCACTCCTCTCCACCTCCTGTGATTCCCCCCACCTTGTGTCACTCCTCTCCACCTCCTGTTATTCCCTCCACCTTGTGTCACTCCTCTCCACCTCCTGTTATTCCCTCCATCTTGTGTCACTCCTCTCCACTTCCTGTTATTCCCCCACCTTGTGTCACTCCTCTCCACCTCCTGTTATTCCCTCCCCCCACCTTGTGTCACTCCTTTCCACCTCCTGTTATTCCCTCCACCTTGTGTCACTCCTCTCCACCTCCTGCCATTCCCCCCACCTTGTGTCACTCCTCTCCACCTCATGTCATTCACCCCACCTTGTGTCACTCCTCTCCACCTCCTGTGATTCCCCCCACCTTGTGTCACTCCTCTCCACCTCCTGTGATTCCCCCCACCTTGTGTCACTCCTCTCCGCCTCCTGTTATTCCCTCCACCTTGTGTCACTCCTCTCCAACTCCTGTTATTCCCCCACCTTGTGTCACTCCTCTCCACCTCCTGTCATGCCCCCACCTTGTCTCACTCCTCTCCACCTCCTGTCATCCCCCCCCACCTTGTGTCACTCCTCTCCACCTCCTGTTATTCCCTCCCCCCACCTTGTGTCAATCCTCTCCACCTCCTGTTATTCCCTCCACCTTGTGTCACTCCTCTCCACCTCCTGTTATTCCCTCCACCTTGTGTCACTCCTCTCCACCTCCTGTTATTCCCTCCACCTTGTGTCACTCCTCTCCACCTCCTGTTATTCCCTCCTCCACCTTGTGTCACTCCTCTCCACCTCCTGTTATTCCCTCCTCCACCTTGTGTCACTCCTCTCCACCTCCTGTTATTCCCTCCTCCACCTTGTGTCACTCCTCTTCACCTCCTGTTATTCCTCCCACCTTGTGTCACTCCTCTCCACCTCCTGTTATTCCCCCCACCTTGTGTCACTCCTCTCCACCTACTGTCACCCCCCCCACCTTGTGTCACTCCTCTCCACCTCCTGTTATTCCCTCCACCTTGTGTCACTCCTCTCCAACTCCTGTTATTCCCCCCCACCTTGTGTCACTCCTTTCCACCTCCTGTTATTCCCTCCCACCTTGTGTCACTCCTCTCCACCTCCTGTTATTCCCCCCCCACCTTGTGTCACTCCTCCCCACCTCCTGTTATTCCCCCCACCTTGTGTCACTCCTCTCCACCTCCTGTCACCTCCCCCCACCTTGTGTCACTCCTTTCCACCTCCTGTTATTCCCTCCCCCACCTTGTGTCACTCCTCTCCACCTCCTGTTATTCCCCCCCCACCTTGTGTCACTGCTTTCCACCTCCTGTTATTCCTCCCACCTTGTATCACTCCTCTCCACCTACTGTCACCCCCCCCACCTTGTGTCACTCCTCTCCACCTCCTGTTATTCCCCCCCCACCTTGTGTCACTCCTCTCCACCTCCTGTTATTCCCCCCCCACCTTGTGTCACTCCTCTCCACCTCCTGTTATTCCTCCCACCTTGTGTCACTCCTTTCCACCTCCTGTTATTCCCCCACCTTGTGTCACTCCTCTCCACCTACTGTCACCCCCCCCACCTTGTGTCACTCCTCTCCACCTCCTGTTATTCCCCCCCACCTTGTGTCACTCCTCTCCACCTCATGTCATTCCCGCCACCTTGTGTCACTCCTCTCCACCTCCTGTCATCCCCCCCACCTTGTGTCACTCCTCTCCACCTCCTGTCATCCCCCCCACCTTGTGTCACTCCTCTCCACCTCCTGTTATTCCCTCCCCCCACCTTGTGTCAATCCTCTCCACCTCCTGTTATTCCCTCCACCTTGTGTCACTCCTCTCCACCTACTGTCACCCCCCCCCACCTTGTGTCACTCCTCTCCACCTCCTGTTATTCCCCCCCACCTTGTGTCACTCCTCTCCACCACCTGTTATTCCCCCCACCTTGTGTCACTCCTCTCCACCTCCTGTTATTCCTCCCACCTTGTGTCACTCCTCTCCACCTCCTGTTATTCCTCCCACCTTGTGTCACTCCTTTCCACCTCCTGTTATTCCCCCCACCTTGTGTCACTCCTCTCCACCTCCTGTTATTCCCCCACCTTGTGTCACTCCTCTCCACCTCCTGTAATCCCCCCACCTTGTGTCACTCCTCTCCACCTCCTGTTATTCCCCCCCACCTTGTCACTCCTCTCCACCTCCTGTTATTCCCCCCCTCCTTGTGTCACTCCTCTCCACCTCCTGTTATTCCTCCCACCTTGTGTCACTCCTCTCCACCTCCTGTTATTCCCTCCACCTTGTGTCACTCCTCTCCACCTCCTGTTATTCCCTCCACCTTGTGTCACTCCTCTCCACCTCCTGTTATTCCCTCCTCCACCTTGTGTCACTCCTCTCCACCTCCTGTTATTCCCTTCTCCACCTTTTGTCACTCCTCTCCACCTCCTGTTATTCCCTCCTCCACCTTGTGTCACTCCTCTCCACCTCCTGTTATTCCCTCCTCCACCTTGTATCACTCCTCTTCACCTCCTGTTATTCCCTCCTCCACCTTGTGTCACTCCTCTCCACCTCCTGTTAATCCCTCCTCCACCTTGTGTCACTCCTCTCCACCTCCTGTTATTCCCTCCTCCACCTTGTGTCACTCCTCTCCACCTCCTGTTATTCCATCCCCCACCTTGTGTCACTTCTCTCCACCTCCTGTTATTCCCTCCTCCACCTTGTGTCACTCCTCTCCACCTCCTGTTATTTCCTCCCCCCACCTTGTGTCAATCCTCTCCACCTCATGTCATTCCCGCCACCTTGTGTCACTCCTCTCCACCTCCTGTTATTCCCTCCACCTTGTGTCACTCCTCTCCACCTCTTGTCATTCCCTCCACCTTGTGTCAATCCTCTCCACCTCCTGTTATTCCCTCCACCTTGTGTAACTCCTCTCCACCTCCTGTTATTCACTCCTCCCACCTTGTGTCACTCCTCTCCACATCTTGTTATTCCCCCCCACCTTGTGTCACTCCTCTCCGCCTCCTGTTATTCCCCCACCTTGTGTCACTCCTCTTCACCTCCTTTTATTCCCCCACCCTGTGTCTCTCCTCTCCACCTCCGGTTATTCCCTCCCCCAACCTAGTGTCACTCCTCTCCACCTCATGTTATTCCCCCCCCCCACCTTGTGTCACTCCTCTCCACCTCATGTCATTCCCGCCACCTTGTGTCACTCCTCTCCACCTCCGGTTATTCCCTCTCCCCACCTCGTGTCACTCCTCTCCACCTCCTGTTATCCCCCCCACCTTGTGTCACTCCTCTCCACACCTCCTGTTATTCCCTCCACCTTGTGTCACTCCTCTCCGCCTCATGTCATTCCCCCCACCTTGTGTCACTTCTCTCCACCTCCTGTCATTCCCTCCCCCAACCTGTGTCACTCCTCTCCACCTCCTGTTATTCCCCCACCTTGTGTCACTCCTCTCCACCTCCTGTTATTCCCCCCACCTTGTGTCACTCCTCTCCACCTCCTGTTATTCCCTCCACCTTGTGTCACTCCTCTCCACCTCCTTTTATTCCCTCCCCCCCACCTTGTGTCAATCCTCTCCACCTCCTGTTATTCCCTCCACCTTGTGTCACTCCTCTCCACCTACTGTCACCCCCCCCCCACCTTGTGTCACTCCTCTCCACCTCCTGTTATTCCCCCCCACCTTGTGTCACTCCTCTCCACCACCTGTTATTCCCCCCACCTTGTGTCACTCCTCTCCACCTCCTGTTATTCCTCCCACCTTGTGTCACTCCTCTCCACCTCCTGTTATTCCTCCCACCTTGTGTCACTCCTTTCCACCTCCTGTTATTCCCCCCACCTTGTGTCACTCCTCTCCACCTCCCTGTAATCCCCCCACCTTGTGTCACTCCTCTCCACCTCCTGTTATTCCCCCCCCCACCTTGTCACTCCTCTCCACTTCCTGTTATTCCCCCCCTCCTTGTGTCACTCCTCTCCACCTCCTGTTATTCCTCCCACCTTGTGTCACTCCTCTCCACCTCCTGTTATTCCCTCCACCTTGTGTCACTCCTCTCCACCTCCTGTTATTCCCTCCACCTTGTGTCACTCCTCTCCACCTCCTGTTATTCCCTCCTCCACCTTGTGTCACTCCTCTCCACCTCCTGTTATTCCCTTCTCCACCTTTTGTCACTCCTCTCCACCTCCTGTTATTCCCTCCTCCACCTTGTGTCACTCCTCTCCACCTCCTGTTATTCCCTCCTCCACCTTGTATCACTCCTCTTCACCTCCTGTTATTCCCTCCTCCACCTTGTGTCACTCCTCTCCACCTCCTGTTAATCCCTCCTCCACCTTGTATCACTCCTCTCCACCTCCTGTTATTCCCTCCTCCACCTTGTGTCACTCCTCTCCACCTCCTGTTATTCCATCCCCCACCTTGTGTCACTTCTCTCCACCTCCTGTTATTCCATCCTCCACCTTGTGTCACTCCTCTCCACCTCCTGTTATTTCCTCCCCCCACCTTGTGTCAATCCTCTCCACCTCATGTCATTCCGCCACCTTGTGTCACTCCTCTCCACCTCCTGTTATTCCCTCCACCTTGTGTCACTCCTCTCCACCTCTTGTCATTCCCTCCACCTTGTGTCAATCCTCTCCACCTCCTGTTATTCCCTCCACCTTGTGTAACTCCTCTCCACCTCCTGTTATTCACTCCTCCCACCTTGTGTCACTCCTCTCCACCTCCTGTTATTCCCCCACCTTGTGTCACTCCTCTTCACCTCCTTTTATTCCCCCACCCTGTGTCTCTCCTCTCCACCTCCGGTTATTCCCTCCCCCAACCTAGTGTCACTCCTCTCCACCTCATGTTATTCCCCCCCCCCACCTTGTGTCACTCCTCTTCACCTCATGTCATTCCCGCCACCTTGTGTCACTCCTCTCCAGCTCCGGTTATTCCCTCTCCCCACCTCGTGTCACTCCTCTCCACCTCCTGTTATCCCCCCCACCTTGTGTCACTCCTCTCCACCTCCTGTTATTCCCTCCCCCCACCTTGCGTCACTCCTCTCCACCTCCTGTCATTCCCCCCACCTTGTGTCACTTCTCTCCACCTCCTGTCATCCCCCCCACCTTATGTCACTCCTCTCCACCTCCTGTCATCCCCCCCACCTTGTGTCACTCCTCTCCACCTCCTGTTATTCCCTCCCCCCACCTTGTGTCACTTCTCTCTACCTCCTGTTATCCCCCCTCCACCTTGTGTCACTTCTCTCTACCTCCTGTTATTCCCTCCCCCCACCTTGTGTTACTTCTCTCTACCTCCTGTTATTCCCTCCCCCCACCTTGTGTTACTTCTCTCTACCTCCTGTTATTCCCTCCCCCACCTTATGTCACTCCTTTCCACCTCCTGTCATCCCCCCCACCTTGTGTCACTCCTCTCCACCTCCTGTTATTCCCTCCCCCACCTTGCGTCACTCCTCTCCATCTCCTGATATTCCCCCACCTTGTGTCACTTTTCTTCACCTCCTATTATTCCCTCCCCCCACCTTGTGCCACTCCTCTCCACCTCCTGTTATTCCCTCCACCTTGTGTCACTCCTCTCCACCTCCAGTTATTCCCCCCACCTTGTGTCACTCCTCTCCACCTCCTGTTATTCCCTCCACCTTGTGTCACTCTCTCTCAACCTTCTGTTATTCCCTCCTCCACCTTGTGTCACTCCTCTCCACCTCCTGTTATTCCTTTCTCCACCTTTTGTCACTCCTCTCCACCTCCTGTTATTCCCTCCTCCACCTTGTGTCACTCCTCTCCACCTCCTGTTATTCCCTCCCCCCACCTTGTGTCACTCCTCTCCACCTCTTGTTATTCCCCCCCACCTTGTGTCACTCCTCTCCGCCTCCTGTTATTCCCCCACCTTGTGTCCACTCCTCTTCACCTCCTTTTATTCCCCCACCCTGTGTCTCTCCTCTCCGCCTCCTGTTATTCCCTCCCCCCACCTTGTGTCACTCCTCTCCACCTCTTGTTATTCCCCCCCACCTTGTGTCACTCCTCTCCGCCTCCTGTTATTCCCCCCACCTTGTGTCACTCCTCTTCACCTCCTTTTATTCCCCCACCCTGTGTCTCTCCTCTCCGCCTCCTGTTATTCCCCCCACCTTGTGTCACTCCTCTTCACCTCCTTTTATTCCCCCACCCTGTGTCACTCCTCTCCACCTCATGTTATTCCCCCCCCCCCACCTTGTGTCACTCCTCTTCACCTCATGTCATTCCCGCCACCTTGTGTCACTCCTCTCCACCTCCGGTTATTCCCTCCCCCCACCTCGTGTCACTCCTCTCCACCTCCTGTTATTCCCTCCACCTTGTGTCACTCCTCTCCGCCTCATGTCATTCCCCCCACCTTGTGTCACTTCTCTCCACCTCCTGTAATTCCCTCCCCCAACCTGTGTCACTCCTCTCCACCTCCTGTTATTCCCCCACCTTGTGTCACTTCTCTCCACCTCCTGTCATTCCCCCCACCTTGTGTCACTCCTCTCCACCTCCTGTTATTCCCTCCCCCCACCTTGTGTCACTCCTCTCCACCTCCTGTCATTCCCCCCACCTTGTGTCACTTCTCTCCACCTCCTGTCACCCCCCCACCTTATGTCACTCCTCTCCACCTCCTGTCATCCCCCCCACCTTGTGTCACTCCTCTCCACCTCCTGTTATTCCCTCCCCCCACCTTGTGTCACTTCTCTCTACCTCCTGTTATCCCCCCTCCACCTTGTGTCACTCCTCTCCACCTCCTGTTATTCCCTCCCCCCACCTTGTGTTACTTCTCTCTACCTCCTGTTATTCCCTCCCCCACCTTATGTCACTCCTTTCCACCTCCTTTCATCCCCCCCACCTTGTGTCACTCCTCTCCACCTCCTGTTATTCCCTCCCCCCACCTTGCGTCACTCCTCTCCACCTCCTGTTATTCCCTCCACCTTGTGTCACTCCTCTCCACTTCCTGTTATTCCCCCACCTTGTGTCACTTTTCTTCACCTCCTATTATTCCCTCCCCCCACCTTGTGCCACTCCTCTCCACCTCCTGTTATTCCCTCCACCTTGTGTCACTCCTCTCCACCTCCTGTTATTCCCCCCACCTTGTGTCACTCCTCTCCACCTCCTGTTATTCCCCCACCTTGTGTCACTCCTCTCCACCTCCTGTTATTCCCTCCACCTTGTGTCACTCCTCTCAACCTTCTGTTATTCCCTCCTCCACCTTGTGTCACTCCTCTCCACCTCCTGTTATTCCTTTCTCCACCTTTTGTCACTCCTCTCCACCTCCTGTTATTCCCTCCTCCACCTTGTGTCACTCCTCTCCACCTCCTGTTATTCCCTGCTCCACCTTGTGTCACTCCTCTTCACCTCCTGTTATTCCCTCCTCCACCTTGTGTCACTCCTCTCCACCTCCTGTTATTCCCTCCTCCACCTTGTGTCACTCCTCTCAACCTCCTGTTATTCCCTCCTCCACCTTGTGTCCCTCCTCTCCACCTCCTGTTATTCCCTCCTCCACCTTGTGTCACTCCTCTCCACCTCCTGTTATTCCCTCCTCCACCTTGTGTCACTCCTCTCCACCTCCTGTCATTCCCCCCCACCTTGTGTCACTACTCTCTACCTCCTGTTATTCCCTCCCCCACCTTGTGTCAATCCTCTCAACCTCATGTCATTCCCCAACCTTGTGTCACTCCTCTCCACCTCCTGTCATTCCCTCCACCTTGTGTCACTCCTCTCCACCTCCTGTTATTCCCTCCATCTTGTGTCACTCCTCTCCACCTCCTGTTATTCCCTCCTCCACCTTGTGTCACTCCTCTCCACCTCCTGTTATTCCCCCCCACCTTGTGTCACTCCTCTTCACCTCCTGTTATTCCCTCCCCCCACCTTGTGTCAATCCTCTCCAACTCATGTCATTCCCCCCACCTTGTGTCACTCCTCTCCACCTCATGTCATTCCCTCCACCTTGTGTCACTCCTCTCCACCTTCTGTTATTCCCCCCCCCCTTGTGTCACTCCTCTCCACTTCTTGTTATTCCCCCGCACCTTGTGTCACTCCTCTCCACCTCTTGTTATTCCACCCCACCTTGTGTCACTCCTCTCCACCTCCTGTTATTCCCCCACCTTGTGTCACTTCTCTCCACCTACTTTTATTCCCCCACCCTGTGTCACTCCTCTCCACCTCCGGTTATTCCCTCCCCCAACCTAGTGTCACTCCTCTCCACCTCCTGTTATTCCTCCCACCTTGTGTCACTCCTCTCCACCTCCGGTTATTCCCTCCCCCCACCCGTGTCACTCCTCTCCACTTCCTGTTATCCCCCCCACCTTGTGTCACTCCTCTCCACCTCCTGTTATTCCCTCCACCTTGTGTCACTCCTCTCCACCTCATGTCATTCCCCCCACCTTGTGTCACTTCTCTCCACCTCCTGTCATTCCCTCCCCCAACCTGTGTCACTCCTCTCCACCTCCTGTTATTCCCCCACCTTGTGTCACTCCTCTCCACCTCCTGTCATTCCCCCCACCTTGTGTCACTCCTCTCCACCTCCTGTTATTCCCTCCCCCCACCTTGTGTCACTCCTCTCCACCTCCTGTCATTCCCCCCACCTTGTGTCACTTCTCTCACCTCTTGTTATTCCCTCCCCACCTTGTGTCACTCCTCTCCACCTCCTGTCATCCCCCCCACCTTATGTCACTCCTCTCCACCTCCTGTCATCCCCCCCACTTTGTGTCACTCCTCTCCACCTCCTGTTATTCCCTCCCCCCACTTTGTGTCACTCCTCTCCACCTCCTGTTATTCCCTCCCCCCACCTTGTGTCACTTCTCTCTACCTCCTGTTATCCCCCCTCCACCTTGTGTCACTTCTCTCTACCTCCTGTCATTCCCTCCCCCCACCTTGTGTTACTTCTCTCTACCTCCTGTTATTCCCTCCCCCCACCTTGTGTCACTCCTCTCCACCTCCTGTTATTCCCTCCACCTTGTGTCACTCCTCTCCACCTCCTGTCATCCCCCCCACCTTATGTCACTCCTCTCCACCTCCTGTCATCCCCCCCCACCTTGTGTCACTCCTCTCCACCTCCTGTTATTCCCTCCCCCCACCTTGTGTCACTTCTCTCTACCTCCTGTTATCCCCCCTCCACCTTGTGTCACTTCTCTCTACCTCCTGTTATTCCCTCCCCCCACCTTGTGTCACTTCTCTTCACCTCCTATTATTCCCTCCCCCCACCTTGTGCCACTCCTCTCCACCTCCTGTTATTCCCTCCACCTTGTGTCACTCCTCTCCACCTCCTGTTATTCCCCCCACCTTGTGTCACTCCTCTCCACCTCCTGTTATTCCCCCCACCTTGTGTCACTCCTCTCCATCTCCTGTTATTCCACCCACCTTGTGTCACTCCTCTCCACCTCATGTTATTCCCCCATCTTGTGTCACTCCTCTCCACCTCCTGTGATTCCCCCCACCTTGTGTCACTCCTCTCCATCTCCTGTTATTCCCCCATCTTGTGTCACTCCTCTCCACCTCCTGTGATTCCCCCCACCTTGTGTCACTCCTCTCCGCCTCATGTTATTCCCTCCACCTTGTGTCACTCCTCTCCACCTCCTGTTATTCCCTCCATCTTGTGTCACTCCTCTCCACTTGCTGTTATTCCCCCACCTTTGTCACTTCTCTCCACCTCCTGTTATTCCCTCCCCCCACCTTGTGTCACTCCTTTCCACCTCCTGTTATTCCCTCCCCCCACCTTGTGTCACTCCTCTCCACCTCCTGTTATTCCCTCCCCCCACCTTGTGTCACTCCTTTCCACCTCCTGTTATTCCCTCCACCTTGTGTCACTCCTCTCCACCTCCTGTCATTCCCCCCACCTTGTGTCACTCCTCTTCACCTCATGTCATTCCCCCCACCTTGTGTCACTCCTCTCCACCTCCTGTGATTCCCCCCACCTTGTGTCACTCCTCTCCACCTCCTGTTATTCCCCCACCTTGTGTCACTCCTCTCCACCTCCTGTGATTCCCCCCACCTTGTGTCACTCCTCTCCACCTCCTGTTATTCCCTCCACTTTGTGTCACTCCTCTCCACCTCCTGTTATTCCCTCCATCTTGTGTCACTCCTCTCCACTTCCTGTTATTCCCCCACCTTGTGTCACTCCTCTCCACCTCCTGTTATTCCCTCCCCCCACCTTGTGTCACTTCTCTCTACCTCCTGTTATCCCCCCTCCACCTTGTGTCACTTCTCTCTACCTCCTGTTATTCCCTCCCCCCACCTTGTGTTACTTCTCTCTACCTCCTGTTATTCCCTCCCCCCACCTTGTGTCACTCCTCTTCACCTCCTGTCATTCCCTCCCCCACCTTGTGTCACTCCTCTCCACCTCCTGTTATTCCCTCCACCTTGTGTCACTCCTCTCCACCTCCTGTCATCCCCCCCACCTTATGTCACTCCTCTCCACCTCCTTTTATTCCCTCTCCCCACCTTGTGTCACTCCTCTCCACCTCCTGTCATCCCCCCCCACCTTGTGTCACTCCTCTCCACCTCCTGTTATTCCCTCCCCCCACCTTGTGTCACTTCTCTCTACCTCCTGTTATCCCCCCTCCACCTTGTGTCACTTCTCTCTACCTCCTGTTATTCCCTCCCCCCACCTTGTGTCACTTCTCTTCACCTCCTGTCATTCCCTCCCCCCACCTTGTGTCACTTCTCTTCACCTCCTGTTATTCCCTCCCCCCACCTTGTGCCACTCCTCTCCACCTCCTGTTATTCCCTCCACCTTGTGTCACTCCTCTCCACCTCCTGTTATTCCCCCCACCTTGTGTCACTCCTCTCCACCTCCTGTTATTCCCCCCACCTTGTGTCACTCCTCTCCATCTCCTGTTATTCCACCCACCTTGTGTCACTCCTCTCCACCTCATGTTATTCCCCCATCTTGTGTCACTCCTCTCCACCTCCTGTGATTCCCCCCACCTTGTGTCACTCCTCTCCATCTCCTGTTATTCCCCCACCTTGTGTCACTCCTCTCCACCTCCTGTGATTCCCCCCACCTTGTGTCACTCCTCTCCGCCTCCTGTTATTCCCTCCACCTTGTGTCACTCCTCTCCACCTCCTGTTATTCCCTCCATCTTGTGTAACTCCTCTCCACTTGCTGTTATTCCCCCACCTTTGTCACTTCTCTCCACCTCCTGTTATTCCCTCCCCCCACCTTGTGTCACTCCTCTCCACCTCCTGTTATTCCCTCCCCCCACCTTGTGTCACTCCTTTCCACCTCCTGTTATTCCCTCCACCTTGTGTCACTCCTCTCCACCTCCTGTCATTCCCCCCACCTTGTGTCACTCCTCTCCACCTCATGTCATTCCCCCCACCTTGTGTCACTCCTCTCCACCTCCTGTGATTCCCCCCACCTTGTGTCACTCCTCTCCACCTCCTGTTATTCCCCCACCTTGTGTCACTCCTCTCCACCTCCTGTGATTCCCCCCACCTTGTGTCACTCCTCTCCACCTCCTGTTATTCCCTCCACTTTGTGTCACTCCTCTCCACCTCCTGTTATTCCCTCCATCTTGTGTCACTCCTCTCCACTTCCTGTTATTCCCCCACCTTGTGTCACTCCTCTCCACCTCCTGTTATTCCCTCCCCCCACCTTGTGTCACTCCTTTCCACCTCCTGTTATTCCCTCCACCTTGTGTCACTCCTCTCCACCTCCTGTCATTCGCCCCACCTTGTGTCACTCCTCTCCACCTCATGTCATTCCCCCCACCTTGTGTCACTCCTCTCCACCTCCTGTTATTCCCCCACCTTGTGTCACTCCTCTCCACCTCCTGTCATTCCCCCACCTTGTGTCACTCCTCTCCACCTCATGTCATTCCCCCCACCTTGTGTCACTTCTCTCCACCTCCTGTTATTCCCTCCCCCAACCTGTGTCACTCCTCTCCACCTCCTGTTATTCCCCCACCTTGTGTCACTCCTCTCCACCTCCTGTTATTCCCCCCACCTTGTGTCACTCCTCTCCACCTCCTGTTATTCCCCCCACCTTGTGTCACTCCTCTCCACCTCCTGTTATTCCCCCCACCTTGTGTCACTCCTCTCCACCTCCTGTTATTCCCCCCACCTTGTGTCACTCCTTTCCACCTCCTGTTATTCCCTCCCCCCCACCTTGTGTCAATCCTCTCCACCTCCTGTTATTCCCCCCACCTTGTGTCACTCCTCTCCACCTCCTGCCATTCCCCCCACCTTGTGTCACTCCTCTCCACCTCATGTCATTCACCCCACCTTGTGTCACTCCTCTCCACCTCCTGTGATTCCCCCCACCTTGTGTCACTCCTCTCCACCTCCTGTTATTCCCCCAACTTGTGTCACTCCTCTCCACCTCCTGTGATTCCCCCCACCTTGTGTCACTCCTCTCCACCTCCTGTTATTCCCTCCACCTTGTGTCACTCCTCTCCACCTCCTGTTATTCCCTCCATCTTGTGTCACTCCTCTCCACTTCCTGTTATTCCCCCACCTTGTGTCACTCCTCTCCACCTCCTGTTATTCCCTCCCCCCACCTTGTGTCACTCCTTTCCACCTCCTGTTATTCCCTCCACCTTGTGTCACTCCTCTCCACCTCCTGCCATTCCCCCCACCTTGTGTCACTCCTCTCCACCTCATGTCATTCACCCCACCTTGTGTCACTCCTCTCCACCTCCTGTGATTCCCCCCACCTTGTGTCACTCCTCTCCACCTCCTGTGATTCCCCCCACCTTGTGTCACTCCTCTCCGCCTCCTGTTATTCCCTCCACCTTGTGTCACTCCTCTCCAACTCCTGTTATTCCCCCACCTTGTGTCACTCCTCTCCACCTCCTGTCATGCCCCCACCTTGTCTCACTCCTCTCCACCTCCTGTCATCCCCCCCACCTTGTGTCACTCCTCTCCACCTCCTGTTATTCCCTCCCCCCACCTTGTGTCAATCCTCTCCACCTCCTGTTATTCCCTCCACCTTGTGTCACTCCTCTCCACCTCCTGTTATTCCCTCCACCTTGTGTCACTCCTCTCCACCTCCTGTTATTCCCTCCACCTTGTGTCACTCCTCTCCACCTCCTGTTATTCCCTCCTCCACCTTGTGTCACTCCTCTCCACCTCCTGTTATTCCCTCCTCCACCTTGTGTCACTCCTCTCCACCTCCTGTTATTCCCTCCTCCACCTTGTGTCACTCCTCTTCACCTCCTGTTATTCCTCCCACCTTGTGTCACTCCTCTCCACCTCCTGTTATTCCCCCCACCTTGTGTCACTCCTCTCCACCTACTGTCACCCCCCCACCTTGTGTCACTCCTCTCCACCTCCTGTTATTCCCTCCACCTTGTGTCACTCCTCTCCAACTCCTGTTATTCCCCCCCACCTTGTGTCACTCCTTTCCACCTCCTGTTATTCCCTCCCACCTTGTGTCACTCCTCTCCACCTCCTGTTATTCCCCCCCCCACCTTGTGTCACTCCTCCCCACCTCCTGTTATTCCCCCCACCTTGTGTCACTCCTCTCCACCTCCTGTCACCTCCCCCCACCTTGTGTCACTCCTTTCCACCTCCTGTTATTCCTTCCCCCACCTTGTGTCACTCCTCTCCACCTCCTGTTATTCCCCCCCACCTTGTGTCACTGCTTTCCACCTCCTGTTATTCCTCCCACCTTGTATCACTCCTCTCCACCTACTGTCACCCCCCCACCTTGTGTCACTCCTCTCCACCTCCTGTTATTCCCCCCCCCACCTTGTGTCACTCCTCTCCACCTCCTGTTATTCCCCCCCACCTTGTGTCACTCCTCTCCACCTCCTGTTATTCCTCCCACCTTGTGTCACTCCTTTCCACCTCCTGTTATTCCCCCACCTTGTGTCACTCCTCTCCACCGCCTGTTATTCCCCCACCTTGTGTCACTCCTCTCCACCTCCTGTTATTCCCCCCCACCTTGTGTCACTCCTCTCCACCTCATGTCATTCCCGCCACCTTGTGTCACTCCTCTCCACCTCCTGTCATCCCCCCCACCTTGTGTCACTCCTCTCCACCTCCTGTCATCCCCCCCACCTTGTGTCACTCCTCTCCACCTCCTGTTATTCCCTC
The DNA here is from genome assembly GCF_029499605.1 of Hyla sarda. Lineage (NCBI taxonomy): Eukaryota > Metazoa > Chordata > Amphibia > Anura > Hylidae > Hyla > Hyla sarda. Next base: position 429,525 of record NW_026607614.1, read on the forward strand.
CCCCCACCTTGTGTCAATCCTCTCCACCTCCTGTTATTCCCTCCACCTTGTGTCACTCCTCTCCACCTACTGTCACCCCCCCCACCTTGTGTCACTCCTCTCCACCTCCTGTTATTCCCCCCCACCTTGTGTCACTCCTCTCCACCACCTGTTATTCCCCCCACCTTGTGTCACTCCTCTCCACCTCCTGTTATTCCTCCCACCTTGTGTCACTCCCCTCCACCTCCTGTTATTCCTCCCACCTTGTGTCACTCCTTTCCACCTCCTGTTATTCCCCCCACCTTGTGTCACTCCTCTCCACCTCCTGTTATTCCCCCACCTTGTGTCACTCCTCTCCACCTCCTGTAATCCCCCCACCTTGTGTCACTCCTCTCCACCTCCTGTTATTCCCCCCCACCTTGTCACTCCTCTCCACCTCCTGTTATTCCCCCCCTCCTTGTGTCACTCCTCTCCACCTCCTGTTATTCCTCCCACCTTGTGTCACTCCTCTCCACCTCCTGTTATTCCCTCCACCTTGTGTCACTCCTCTCCACCTCCTGTTATTCCCTCCACCTTGTGTCACTCCTCTCCACCTCCTGTTATTCCCTCCTCCACCTTGTGTCACTCCTCTCCACCTCCTGTTATTCCCTTCTCCACCTTTTGTCACTCCTCTCCACCTCCTGTTATTCCCTCCTCCACCTTGTGTCACTCCTCTCCACCTCCTGTTATTCCCTCCTCCACCTTGTATCACTCCTCTTCACCTCCTGTTATTCCCTCCTCCACCTTGTGTCACTCCTCTCCACCTCCTGTTAATCCCTCCTCCACCTTGTGTCACTCCTCTCCACCTCCTGTTATTCCCTCCTCCACCTTGTGTCACTCCTCTCCACCTCCTGTTATTCCATCCCCCACCTTGTGTCACTTCTCTCCACCTCCTGTTATTCCCTCCTCCACCTTGTGTCACTCCTCTCCACCTCCTGTTATTTCCTCCCCCCACCTTGTGTCAATCCTCTCCACCTCATGTCATTCCCGCCACCTTGTGTCACTCCTCTCCACCTCCTGTTATTCCCTCCACCTTGTGTCACTCCTCTCCACCTCTTGTCATTCCCTCCACCTTGTGTCAATCCTCTCCACCTCCTGTTATTCCCTCCACCTTGTGTAACTCCTCTCCACCTCCTGTTATTCACTCCTCCCACCTTGTGTCACTCCTCTCCACATCTTGTTATTCCCCCCCACCTTGTGTCACTCCTCTCCGCCTCCTGTTATTCCCCCACCTTGTGTCACTCCTCTTCACCTCCTTTTATTCCCCCACCCTGTGTCTCTCCTCTCCACCTCCGGTTATTCCCTCCCCCAACCTAGTGTCACTCCTCTCCACCTCATGTTATTCCCCCCCCCCCCCCCACCTTGTGTCACTCCTCTCCACCTCATGTCATTCCCGCCACCTTGTGTCACTCCTCTCCACCTCCGGTTATTCCCTCTCCCCACCTCGTGTCACTCCTCTCCACCTCCTGTTATCCCCCCCACCTTGTGTCACTCCTCTCCACCTCCTGTTATTCCCTCCACCTTGTGTCACTCCTCTCCGCCTCATGTCATTCCCCCCACCTTGTGTCACTTCTCTCCACCTCCTGTCATTCCCTCCCCCAACCTGTGTCACTCCTCTCCACCTCCTGTTATTCCCCCACCTTGTGTCACTTCTCTCCACCTCCTGTCATTCCCCCCACCTTGTGTCACTCCTCTCCACCTCCTGTTATTCCCTCCCCCCACCTTGCGTCACTCCTCTCCACCTCCTGTCATTCCCCCCACCTTGTGTCACTTCTCTCCACCTCCTGTCATCCCCCCCACCTTATGTCACTCCTCTCCACCTCCTGTCATCCCCCCCCACCTTGTGTCACTCCTCTCCACCTCCTGTTATTCCCTCCCCCCACCTTGTGTCACTTCTCTCTACCTCCTGTTATCCCCCCTCCACCTTGTGTCACTTCTCTCTACCTCCTGTTATTCCCTCCCCCCACCTTGTGTTACTTCTCTCTACCTCCTGTTATTCCCTCCCCCCACCTTGTGTTACTTCTCTCTACCTCCTGTTATTCCCTCCCCCACCTTATGTCACTCCTTTCCACCTCCTGTCACCCCCCCCCACCTTGTGTCACTCCTCTCCACCTCCTGTTATTCCCTCCCCCCACCTTGCGTCACTCCTCTCCATCTCCTGATATTCCCCCACCTTGTGTCACTTTTCTTCACCTCCTATTATTCCCTCCCCCCACCTTGTGCCACTCCTCTCCACCTCCTGTTATTCCCTCCACCTTGTGTCACTCCTCTCCACCTCCTGTTATTCCCCCCACCTTGTGTCACTCCTCTCCACCTCCTGTTATTCCCTCCACCTTGTGTCACTCCTCTCAACCTTCTGTTATTCCCTCCTCCACCTTGTGTCACTCCTCTCCACCTCCTGTTATTCCCTCCTCCACCTTGTGTCACTCCTCTCCACCTCCTGTTATTCCCTCCCCCCAACTTGTGTCACTCCTCTCCACCTCTTGTTATTCCCCCCCACCTTGTGTCACTCCTCTCCGCCTCCTGTTATTCCCCCCACCTTGTGTCACTCCTCTTCACCTCCTTTTATTCCCCCACCCTGTGTCTCTCCTCTCCACCTCCGGTTATTCCCTCCCCCAACCTAGTGTCACTCCTCTCCACCTCATGTTATTCCCCCCCCCCACCTTGTGTCACTCCTCTTCACCTCATGTCATTCCCGTCACCTTGTGTCACTCCTCTCCACCTCCGGTTATTCCCTCCCCCCACCTCGTGTCACTCCTCTCCACCTCCTGTTATCCCCCCCACCTTGTGTCACTCCTCTCCACCTCCTTTTATTCCCTCCACCTTGTGTCACTCCTCTCCGCCTCATGTCATTCCCCCCTCCTTGTGTCACTTCTCTCCACCTCCTGTCATTCCCCCCCCCAACCTGTGTCACTCCTCTCCACCTCCTGTTATTCCCCCACCTTGTGTCACTTCTCTCCACCTCCTGTCATTCCCCCCACCTTGTGTCACTCCTCTCCACCTCCTGTTATTCCCTCCCCCCACCTTGTGTCACTCCTCTCCACCTCCTGTCATTCCCCCCACCTTGTGTCACTTCTCTCCACCTCCTGTCACCCCCCCCCACCTTATGTCACTCCTCTCCACCTCCTGTCATCCCCCCCACCTTGTGTCACTCCTCTCCACCTCCTGTTATTCCCTCCCCCCACCTTGTGTCACTTCTCTCTACCTCCTGTTATCCCCCCTCCACCTTGTGTCACTTCTCTCTACCTCCTGTTATTCCCTCCCCCCACCTTGTGTCACTCCTCTCCACCTCCTGTTATTCCCTCCCCCCACCTTGCGTCACTCCTCTCCACCTCCTGTTATTCCCTCCACCTTGTGTCACTCCTCTCCACTTCCTGTTATTCCCCCACCTTGTGTCACTTTTCTTCACCTCCTATTATTCCCTCCCCCCACCTTGTGCCACTCCTCTCCACCTCCTGTTATTCCCTCCACCTTGTGTCACTCCTCTCCACCTCCTGTTATTCCCCCCACCTTGTGTCACTCCTCTCCACCTCCTGTTATTCCCCCACCTTGTGTCACTCCTCTCCACCTCCTGTTATTCCCTCCACCTTGTGTCACTCCTCTCAACCTTCTGTTATTCCCTCCTCCACCTTGTGTCACTCCTCTCCACCTCCTGTTATTCCTTTCTCCACCTTTTGTCACTCCTCTCCACCTCCTGTTATTCCCTCCTCCACCTTGTGTCACTCCTCTCCACCTCCTGTTATTCCCTGCTCCACCTTGTGTCACTCCTCTTCACCTCCTGTTATTCCCTCCTCCACCTTGTGTCACTCCTTTCCACCTCCTGTTATTCCCTCCTCCACCTTGTGTCACTCCTCTCAACCTCCTGTTATTCCCTCCTCCACCTTGTGTCCCTCCTCTCCACCTCCTGTTATTCCCTCCTCCACCTTGTGTCACTCCTCTCCACCTCCTGTTATTCCCTCCTCCACCTTGTGTCACTCCTCTCCACCTCCTGTCATTCCCCCCCACCTTGTGTCACTACTCTCTACCTCCTGTTATTCCCTCCCCCACCTTGTGTCAATCCTCTCAACCTCATGTCATTCCCCAACCTTGTGTCACTCCTCTCCACCTCCTGTCATTCCCTCCACCTTGTGTCACTCCTCTCCACCTCCTGTTATTCCCTCCACCTTGTGTCACTCCTCTCCACCTCCTGTTATTCCCTCCTCCACCTTGTGTCACTCCTCTCCACCTCCTGTTATTCCCCCCCACCTTGTGTCACTCCTCTTCACCTCCTGTTATTCCCTCCCCCCCACCTTGTGTCAATCCTCTCCAACTCATGTCATTCCCCCCACCTTGTGTCACTCCTCTCCACCTCATGTCATTCCCTCCACCTTGTGTCACTCCTCTCCACCTTCTGTTATCCCCCCCCCCTTGTGTCACTCCTCTCCACTTCTTGTTATTCCCCCGCACCTTGTGTCACTCCTCTCCACCTCTTGTTATTCCACCCCACCTTGTGTCACTCCTCTCCACCTCCTGTTATTCCCCCACCTTGTGTCACTCCTCTCCACCTACTTTTATTCCCCCACCCTGTGTCACTCCTCTCCACCTCCGGTTATTCCCTCCCCCAACCTAGTGTCACTCCTCTCCACCTCATGTTATTCCCCCCCCACACCTTGTGTCACTTCTCTTCACCTCATGTCATTCCCGCCACCTTGTGTCACTCCTCTCCACCTCCGGTTATTCCCTCCCCCCACCTCGTGTCACTCCTCTCCACTTCCTGTTATCCCCCCCACCTTGTGTCACTCCTCTCCACCTCCTGTTATTCCCTCCACCTTGTGTCACTCCTCTCCACCTCATGTCATTCCCCCCACCTTGTGTCACTTCTCTCCACCTCCTGTCATTCCCTCCCCCAACCTGTGTCACTCCTCTCCACCTCCTGTTATTCCCCCACCTTGTGTCACTCCTCTCCACCTCCTGTCATTCCCCCCACCTTGTGTCACTCCTCTCCACCTCCTGTTATTCCCTCCCCCCACCTTGTGTCACTCCTCTCCACCTCCTGTCATTCCCCCCACCTTGTGTCACTTCTCTCACCTCTTGTTATTCCCTCCCCACCTTGTGTCACTCCTCTCCACCTCCTGTCATCCCCCCCACCTTATGTCACTCCTCTCCACCTCCTGTCATCCCCCCCACTTTGTGTCACTCCTCTCCACCTCCTGTTATTCCCTCCCCCCACTTTGTGTCACTCCTCTCCACCTCCTGTTATTCCCTCCCCCCACCTTGTGTCACTTCTCTCTACCTCCTGTTATCCCCCCTCCACCTTGTGTCACTTCTCTCTACCTCCTGTCATTCCCTCCCCCCACCTTGTGTTACTTCTCTCTACCTCCTGTTATTCCCTCCCCCCACCTTGTGTCACTCCTCTCCACCTCCTGTTATTCCCTCCACCTTGTGTCACTCCTCTCCACCTCCTGTCATCCCCCCCACCTTATGTCACTCCTCTCCACCTCCTGTCATCCCCCCCCACCTTGCGTCACTCCTCTCCACCTCCTGTTATTCCCTCCCCCCACCTTGTGTCACTTCTTTTTACCTCCTGTTATCCCCCCTCCACCTTGTGTCACTTCTCTCTACCTCCTGTTATTCCCTCCCCCCACCTTGTGTCACTTCTCTTCACCTCCTATTATTCCCTCCCCCCACCTTGTGCCACTCCTCTCCACCTCCTGTTATTCCCTCCACCTTGTGTCACTCCTCTCCACCTCCTGTTATTCCCCCCACCTTGTGTCACTCCTCTCCACCTCCTGTTATTCCCCCCACCTTGTGTCACTCCTCTCCATCTCCTGTTATTCCACCCACCTTGTGTCACTCCTCTCCACCTCATGTTATTCCCCCATCTTGTGTCACTCCTCTCCACCTCCTGTGATTCCCCCCACCTTGTGTCACTCCTCTCCATCTCCTGTTATTCCCCCACCTTGTGTCACTCCTCTCCACCTCCTGTTATTCCCCCCACCTTGTGTCACTCCTCTCCACCTCCTGTTATTCCCTCCACCTTGTGTCACTCCTCTCCACCTCCTGTTATTCCCTCCATCTTGTGTCACTCCTCTCCACTTGCTGTTATTCCCCCACCTTTGTCACTTCTCTCCACCTCCTGTTATTCCCTCCCCCCACCTTGTGTCACTCCTCTCCACCTCCTGTTATTCCCTCCCCCCACCTTGTGTCACTCCTTTCCACCTCCTGTTATTCCCTCCACCTTGTGTCACTCCTCTCCACCTCCTGTCATTCCCCCCACCTTGTGTCACTCCTCTTCACCTCATGTCATTCCCCCCACCTTGTGTCACTCCTCTCCACCTCCTGTGATTCCCCCCACCTTGTGTCACTCCTCTCCACCTCCTGTTATTCCCCCACCTTGTGTCACTCCTCTCCACCTCCTGTGATTCCCCCCACCTTGTGTCACTCCTCTCCACCTCCTGTTATTCCCTCCACTTTGTGTCACTCCTCTCCACCTCCTGTTATTCCCTCCATCTTGTGTCACTCCTCTCCACTTCCTGTTATTCCCCCACCTTGTGTCACTCCTCTCCACCTCCTGTTATTCCCTCCCCCCACCTTGTGTCACTCCTTTCCACCTCTTGTTATTCCCTCCACCTTGTGTCACTCCTCTCCACCTCCTGTCATTCGCCCCACCTTGTGTCACTCCTCTCCACCTCATGTCATTCCCCCCACCTTGTGTCACTCCTCTCCACCTCCTGTTATTCCCCCACCTTGTGTCACTCCTCTCCACCTCCTGTCATTCCCCCACCTTGTGTCACTCCTCTCCACCTCATGTCATTCCCCCCACCTTGTGTCACTTCTCTCCACCTCCTGTTATTCCCTCCCCCAACCTGTGTCACTCCTCTTCACCTCCTGTTATTCCCCCACCTTGTGTCACTCCTCTCCACCTCCTGTTATTCCCCCCACCTTGTGTCACTCCTCTCCACCTCCTGTTATTCCCCCCACCTTGTGTCACTCCTCTCCACCTCCTGTTATTCCCCCCACCTTGTGTCACTCCTCTCCACCTCCTGTTATTCCCCCCACCTTGTGTCACTCCTTTCCACCTCCTGTTATTCCCTCCCCCCCACCTTGTGTCAATCCTCTCCACCTCCTGTTATTCCCCCCACCTTGTGTCACTCCTCCCCACCTCCTGTTATTCCCTCCCCCACCTTGGTTCACTCCTCCCCACCTCCTGTCATCCCCCCCACCTTGTGTCACTCCTCTCCACCTCCTGTCATTCCCTCCCCCCACCTTGTGTCACTCCTCTCCACCTCCTGTCATTCCCTCCCCCCACCTTGTGTCACTTCTCTCACCTCCTGTTAGTCCCTCCCCCACCTTATGTCACTCCTTTCCACCTCCTGTCATCTCCCCCACCTTGTGTCACTTCTCTTCACCTCCTATTATTCCCTCCCCCCACCTTGTGCCACTCCTCTCCACCTCCTGTTATTCCCTCCACCTTGTGTCACTCCTCTCCACCTCCTGTTATTCCCCCCACCTTGTGTCACTCCTCTCCACCTCCTGTTATTCCCCCCACCTTGTGTCACTCCTCTCCATCTCCTGTTATTCCACCCACCTTGTGTCACTCCTCTCCATCTCCTGTTATTCCCCCATCTTGTGTCACTCCTCTCCACCTCCTGTGATTCCCCCCACCTTGTGTCACTCCTCCCCACCTCCTGTTATTCCCCCACCTTGTGTCACTCCTCTCCACCTCCTGTGATTCCCCCCACCTTGTGTCACTCCTCTCCGCCTCCTGTTATTCCCTCCACCTTGTGTCACTCCTCTCCACCTCCTGTTATTCCCTCCATCTTGTGTCACTCCTCTCCACCTCCTGTTATTCCCTCCCCACCTTGTGTCACTCCTCTCCACCTCCTGTTATTCCCCCCACCTTGTGTCACTCCTCTCCACTTCCTGTTATTCCCCCACCTTGTGTCACTTCTCTCCACCTCCTGTTATTCCCTCCCCCCACCTTGTGTCACTCCTTTCCACCTCCTGTTATTCCCTCCACCTTGTGTCACTCCTCTCCACCTCCTGCCATTCCCCCCACCTTGTGTCACTCCTCTCCACCTCATGTCATTCACCCCACCTTGTGTCACTCCTCTCCACCTCCTGTGATTCCCCCCACCTTGTGTCACTCCTCTCCACCTCCTGTTATTCCCCCAACTTGTGTCACTCCTCTCCACCTCCTGTGATTCCCCCCACCTTGTGTCACTCCTCTCCACCTCCTGTTATTCCCTCCACCTTGTGTCACTCCTCTCCACCTCCTGTTATTCCCTCCATCTTGTGTCACTCCTCTCCACTTCCTGTTATTCCCCCACCTTGTGTCACTCCTCTCCACCTCCTGTTATTCCCTCCCCCCACCTTGTGTCACTCCTTTCCACCTCCTGTTATTCCCTCCACCTTGTGTCACTCCTCTCCACCTCCTGTCATTCGCCCCACCTTGTGTCACTCCTCTCCACCTCATGTCATTCCCCCCACCTTGTGTCACTTCTCTTCCCCCCCTTTTATTCCCTCCCCCAACCTGTGTCACTCCTCTCCACCTCCTGTTATTCCCCCACCTTGTGTCACTCCTCTCCACCTCCTGTCATTCCCCCACCTTGTGTCACTCCTCTCCACCTCATGTCATTCCCCCCACCTTGTGTCACTTCTCTCCACCTCCTGTTATTCCCTCCCCCAACCTGTGTCACTCCTCTCCACCTCCTGTTATTCCCCCACCTTGTGTCACTCCTCTCCACCTCCTGTTATTCCCCCCACCTTGTGTCACTCCTCTCCACCTCCTGTTATTCCCCCCACCTTGTGTCACTCCTCTCCACCTCCTGTTATTCCCCCCACCTTGTGTCACTCCTCTCCACCTCCTGTTATTCCCCCCACCTTGTGTCACTCCTTTCCACCTCCTGTTATTCCCTTCCCCCACCTTGTGTCACTCCTCTCCACCTCCTGTTATTCCCTCCACCTTGTGTCACTCCTCCCCACCTCCTGTTATTCCCTCCCCCACCTTGGTTCACTCCTCCCCATCTCCTGTCATTCCCCCCCCACCTTGTGTCACTCCTCTCCACCTCCTGTCATTCCCTCCCCCCACCTTTTGTCACTCCTCTCCACCTCCTGTCATTCCCTCCCCCCACCTTGTGTCACTTCTCTCACCTCCTGTTAGTCCCTCCCCCACCTTATGTCACTCCTCTCCACCTCCTGTCATCCCCCCCACCTTGTGTCACTCCTCTCCACCTCCTGTTATTCCCTCCCCCCACCTTGTGTCACTTCTCTCTACCTCCTGTTGTGGTGTCCCAGTACCGCATTCTATACGGTACTTGTTTATTTATGGGTCCCCATAGCCAGAGTCCCTAGGACTTAGGGATCCCTCTTAGCCAGTCTAGCCCTTGTCGCCTCTATTCTAGGGTATGAATCTCTAATTTCTGCATAGGTTAATGTAAATAGGATAGTATATGTAAATAAATGGTTACTTACTTGTTTCCATGGCGTCGCAAGGCCTTCGGGTCATGTGATGCGTTCCAAGCCTCACTCTGGATGCGTTCCAGGCCTCACTTTGGTATTTCTAGGCTTGTTTTGGTTTTATTATGTTTATAGGAACTGTATAGGAAGTCAGATGATCACCCAGAAGCCTGTGTGACGGTGAGGGACAGCTGACCTTGGACCTATAAAATTAGGCTCCGCCCCCTGTCCATATAAGGGACACGGTGGCCCTTTTTGTTCTCTTTGTTCCTGGGTTGCCAAGCGAGCAACATCTCTCCATAGAACCTGCGCTGCTAAAAACCGTGAGTTAGGCCCAAGCCTCGCAGCAACGGCCGATCCTTAGCAAATATAGAGTATATCAATTCCCAAACACTCTGCGGGACCACCGGACCTAATTTACCCCTAAATCCGGACGGATCCACGCACCAATTACCTTGATTCTATTAACCTGCAAAAGACGCAAGGTCCGCAGCAACTGTCAGTCATTGAAGTCTATATTGCAGAGACTGTAACTGTATTCTGAATGTACTGAAAGTTCAAGAGTAAAGCTTACTTCAGTTCAAGTTTAACTCCAGTGTGGACCTTCAGTCATTACCTGCATACGCCTGTCGTTTCTGGGAAGGGCGGCGATAGGCTGAAGCTAGACCTCAGTAATACCAATCCTCACCCTGGCATCATGAGTGACAGGGTTAATATTAAACCCTCATATACCGATACCATACCACCACCATACACCCCCCCAAGGGATACCACAAAGCCTTTTTGGTGTTGCACGAACAGGATTCAGGTGTGTGCCTACTATTGCCACTAGTGAAAGTGTACTCCCCCCCCAGAAAGCGAACTTTATTCGTGTGTTGCTGTGTACAAGAACGGTGCTTGTGGTCCACCATACAAGGGGGCCAAGAGAAAAGTAAGGGGGAGGCGAAAATCTGCTTGCAACTACAATGTGTAAACTGCACAACAAATTTATGCTGCGATCCTCTGGTCCAGTCAGCAAGGACGGACCTGTACTGTTACCAGAAAAGCGTGCGAAGAAAGCCCGCGCTGCACCACGCCCCGCCCCTGGGCGTGGCCACCAAGTTGCTGTGTCGCAGTCGAAGGGGAACTCAGAGATGCAGGAATCGTTTCTGGAGGGACCGGAAGTCGGGGCTGCGCCGACAGTGTCCTTCCTGCCGAGCGCCATTTTGAAGAAGCCCACTATAAAAGACACCACGCAGAGCAACCTCTTCAGTCTGCACGGAGAGCCGGAGAGTGCAGACATGGCGGAGAGCAGCGTTCCACATGGTGAAGTTGGCAAAATGGCGCTGGAAACTTGGAAAGTTGTGGCAGTCGCAGAGCTTGCTGACCGTCTGTAGTGGTTGTCATTAGACAAAGAGGGGGCCTGCAATCTTCCCCCACTGCCTGATGATGATGACGATTGGCCAGAGACACCTCCAGCGAACAGTGCAAGGACACCTGGAGGTGCGTCACCGGTGAGATTGTCCCCTCACCACAGAACCTGGTGCTCGTGGGCCGAGATCGGAGGAGTCTGCTGTGAGTACCCCGCCAGAGGCGGCCTATTCATCCTCCTCCAGCCCTGAGGTCATTCCTCGATCAAGCTTGCCAAGTGCACGACCGTGCTCACCAAAATTGCCGCAATGAGTGTTCGGAGATGAGCCGGAGCTGATCGAGTACATGCACAGAGTACTTCAACCGTTACCTGGGAAGACATTCCCACCAATCCCAACTGCAGAAAGGGAAAGGGCCCGTCAAGAAGCCGAGCTGGCTGAATTGATGGAAAAGCTAAAGGCCCGATACAAAGAACTCTACACTCCAAAGCACGTACATTTGCCTTATGAAGAAAGATTGCGGTATCAAGAAAATACCAAAGAAATGGAGGCATTGTACATCCGTAAATGGGATCACCCCCGAGAAGGGGAGGATCCATTAGAAAGGAGAAGAGCAACTGTGGCCAAGTTCAACAAGGTCAGAGGTTATGGGACACTCCTTGACTGCCACACTGGGCAGACCATCCTCGTAAACCGGCGAGCAGTGCAAAGGCCATATCTCCATAAGAAGTTCAACACCTTGGAGGTGGGTGAAATTGTGGAGTACACCCCCGTCCAGAGCCTTCGTGAAGAAAGGGCTGCAGCGGTCACCAGACCAACTGCCCCAACACAGCTTCCCTTCAAATATTTCCCGTCAACGGATTGGCAATCTGCTCCCTTCAACTTGAGGCCGAAAAGGTCTGCTCCTAAAGCCTCCACCAGCGTACCCAAGGAGGAGGAGCTTCAAGAGAAAAGTTCATCACCTTCTATAAACAGTAAAGAGTCAAGTTCATCATCTTCTATGTACAACAAAGAGTCAAGTTCATCACCTTCTATGTACAGTAAAGAGTCAAGTTCATCATCTTCTTCATACCGTCGAGAGTCAAGTTCATCATCTTCTTCATACCGTCGAGAGTCAAGTTCTGCACAGGGTGAAGAAAACAGGCCAAAGTTGCGGCCACCTAAGTCAGTACCTAGACCCTATCAGAGCAATGAGAGTTTGTCTAACCCTGGGGTACCCACAGATGTACCAAGGCCCTCTCGGAGCAGTGAGAGTTTGCCAGTTTATGAGGTACCAACGAAAGGGTCATGGGTTGCTCCTAATTTGGAGATGGTGCTCAAGCCCTATTGCCCCACTGTGATCCCGGCTAGTAAGCCTATAACCCCTTATCAAGCAGCTTTCCACCACTCTATCCTCACCAATGTGGTGTGGCAAAGCTATGTCAAGTCTGACCCTGCCCCTGATGTTGGCAGATATAGGGGAACCAAGAGAGGCACTACAAGAGTGAAGAAGAACATCTTCTAAAGAGACTCTAAAGTAATGTCTTATTGTTTTTTTTTCTCTGTCTAATCATTTTGTCTTACAGGAACCAAGTTCAAGAAAAGTGCCTAGCAGGACTGTGCTAAGTTTGTTTCAGTTTAAAGTTCAGCAACGTAACCACTAAGCTTGTGCCTGACTATTAAGTCAAGAGCCTCCTAGCCTGTAGGAGATTCATCAAGGACTGTACCCGGCCGAGTTGTGGTTAAGGCCGTGTTCATTTTTTCAATTGAACTCCTAGTGTAGGTGGACTGCTGATCCTTACACGCCAACTTGTATATTGTCCTGGACTCCTAGTGTAGGTGGACTGCTGATCCTTACACGCCAACTTGTATATTGTCCTGGACTCCTAGTGTAGGTGGACTGCTGATCGTTACACGTCTGCTTCATGTATATACCACCAACTTCTTATGATAAATGTTGCACTTATCGGGAGAATGCACCTGAAATCTGTTGGAGTGTTGATAAATATATAGTAAATTTGTATATGGTTCTGTACACAGAAAGATGTCCCTGTGTCTGTGTACATAAATAGTAAGTAAGGTTTGTACATAGAAAATATAGTCAAATGTCTATGTACATTAAAATAGCTCAGAGTTGTACATGGAAAATATCGACGTACAGCACGTGTACACTCAACACTAAAAATATGTATCAATTTTTGCACATACAAATGTAACATAAATCAAAGGTGTTTAGTAGTGTTGAGCGGCATAGGCCATATTCGAATTCGCGAATATATGAACAAATAGTCGTCATATATTCGCAAATATTCGCATATTCGTAATATTCTCGTTTTACTTTCGCATATGCGAAAATTCTCGTATGCGAAAATTAACAAATGCGAAAATCAGCATATACAAAATTAGCATAAGCAAAAATTAGCATATGCTAAAATTAGCATATACAAATTTTCGCATATGCGAAAATTCGCACACTAGTCTCACACAGTAGTATTACAGCCTTCTTTACACCACACAAGCTGGAAGCAGAGAGGGGTGATCACTGTGATGTGTACTGTGAAAAAAAAAAAAATACGAATATTCATAATTACGAATATATAGCGCTATTGTGGACCTTCAGTCATTACCTGCATACGCCTGTCCTTTCTGGGAAGGGCGGTGATAGGCCGAAGCTATACCTATGTAATACCAGCCCTCACCCTGGCGTCACGAGTGACAGGGTTAATATTAACCTCTCATATACCGATACCATACCACCACCATACACCCCCCATACACTGTTATTCCCTCCCACCTTGTGTCACTCCTCTCCACCTCCTGTTATTCCCTCCCCCCACCTTGTGTCACTCCTCTCCACCTCCTGTTTAGAGATGTCGCGAATTGTGCACCGGCGAACAGTTCCCGGCGAATTTAGCATGTTCGCGTTCACATCGCCGGGCAAACATATGTGAAGTTCGATCCGCCCCCTATACTTTAACATTGCAGTAAACTTTGACCCTGTGAGTCAGAGTCAGCAGACACATTACAGCCAATCAGCAGCAGTCCCTCCCTTCCAGACCCTCCTACCTCTTGCACGGACGCCATTTTCCCCTCATTCAGCATGCTGCAGGCTTAGGTAGTGGAGGGTCGGAGAAGCTGCTCCTGCTGTATAGGGAAAGCGATAGCTAGGTTGCTGCTAGGTGGGGTATTCAGGGTCCAGTTTACTCCTAAAACACTAGTCTAACATCTGCTTTAAGGACAGCACCCAAAAAAGCCCCTTTTTAGGGCTGAAAGATATCAGTCCGTGTGTCTTGCAACAGCTGGAGGCACCCTGGTTGGGAGGGAACCGCTGGTTAAAAGGGGTACTCCAGTATAAAACTTAAGTTCCTTCAAGCAACTAACTACTACAGTATTCAAAGGGCTGAAATATATCAGTCCGTGTGTTTTGCAACAGCTGGAGGCACCCTGGTTGGGGACCACTGCTTAAAAGGGGAACTCCGCTGGCAAGCTTTTTTGCTCATTGTCTCACTAGTGCAAATCGCATTAGGTGTGACAGTTGTGCACATTTTTTTTTTTAAATACCTTTTTTGGCTGTTAAATAAAATCAGTTGTCACTGTCAGTTCACGTCAAAGTTGCCATTTTTTTTTGCCTGTAGGGCACATTGTGTCACTCTGAACAAGGTCTGATCAGATGAGCTGCCTTGGCCTAAAAATGCTCCACACGCTGCTGTATTTTACCTCTGAATGCCGGGTGACTTGTGGGACTTATCCGCCACCAACTAGGGTTCAAGCCGCAATGTTTTAGGGCACTTTCTGCCTGGGAAACAAACAGAAATTTTTCTGGCTGCTGCTACAGAAGCGGCTGCAACAATACCCAATTTTTCCTCCAGGTGTACAGGCCGAATTTTTCTGGTACTCTCTGCTGACATCTCCTGTCACCCCCCCACCTTGTGTCCCTCCTCTCCACCTCCTGTTATTCCCTCCCTCCACCTTGTGTCACTCCTCTCCACCTCCTGTCATCCCCCCCACCTTGTGTCACTCCTCTCCACCTCCTGTTATTCCCCCCACCTTGTGTCACTCCTCTCTACCTCCTGTCATTCCTCCCCACCTTGTGTCACTCCTCTCCACCTCCTGTTATTCCCTCCTCCACCTTGTGTCACTCCTCTCCACCTCCTGTCATCCCCCCCACCTTGTGTCACTCCTCTCCACCTCCTGTTATTCCCCCCACCTTGTGTCACTCCTCTCCACCTCCTGTTATTCCCCCCACCTTGTGTCACTCCTCTCTACCTCCTGTCATTCCTCCCCACCTTGTGTCACTCCTCTCCACCTCCTGTTATTCCCTCCTCCACCTTGTGTCACTCCTCTCCACCTCCTGTCATTCCTCCCCACCTTGTGTCACTCCTCTCCACCTCCTGTTATTCCCTCCTCCACCTTGTGTCACTCCTCTCCACCTCCTGTTATTCCCTCCTCCACCTTGTGTCACTCCTCTCCACCTCCTGTTATTCCCCCCACCTTGTGTCACTCCTCTCCATCTCCTGTTATTCCCCCCACCTTGTGTCACTCCTCTCTACCTCCTGTCATTCCTCCCCACCTTGTGTCACTCCTCTCCACCTCCTGTTATTCCCTCCTCCACCTTGTGTCACTCCTCTCCACCTCCTGTTATTCCCCCACCTTGTGTCACTCCTCTCCACCTCCTGTTATTCCCCCCCACCTTGTGTCACTCCTCTCCATCTCCTGTTATTCACCCCACCTTGTGTCACTCCTCTCCACCTCCTGTTATTCCCTCCCCACCTTTTGTCACTCCTCTCCATCTCCTGTTATTCCCCCCACCTTGTGTCACTCCTCTCCACCTCCTGTCATTCCTCCCCACCTTGTGTCACTCCTCTCCACCTCATGTTATTCCCTCCCCCACCTTGTGTCACTCCTCTCCACCTCCTGTTATTCCCTCCCCCACCTTGTGTCACTCCTCTCCACCTCCTGTTATTCCCCCCCACCTTGTGTCACTTCTCTCTACCTCCTGTTATTCCCTCCCCCCACCTTGTGTCACTCCTCTCCACCTCCTGTTATTCCTCCCACCTTGTGTCACTCCTCTCCACCTCCTGTTACTCCCCCCACCTTGTGTCACTCCTCTCCATCTCCTGTTATTCCCCCCACCTTGTGTCACTCCTCTCCACCTCCTGTCATCCCCCCCACCTTGTGTCACTCCTCTCCACCTCCTGTTATTCCCTCCCCCCACCTTGTGTCACTCCTCTCTACCTCCTGTCATTCCTCCCCACCTTGTGTCACTCCTCTCCACCTCCTGTTATTCCCTCCCCACCTTGTGTCACTCCTCTCCATCTCCTGTTATTCCCCCCACCTTGTGTCACTCCTCTCCACCTCCTGTTATTCCCTCCCCACCTTGTGTCACTTCTCTCCACCTCCTGTTATTCCCTCCCCACCTTGTGTCACTCCTCTCCATCTCCTGTTATTCCCCCCACCTTGTGTCACTCCTCTCCACCTCCTGTCATTCCTCCCCACCTTGTGTCACTCCTCTCCACCTCCTGTCATTCCTCCCCACCTTGTGTCACTCCTCTCCACCTCATGTTATTCCCTCCCCCACCTTGTGTCACTCCTCTCCACCTCCTGTTATTCCCTCCCCCACCTTGTGTCACTCTTCTCCACCTCCTGTTATTCCCCCCACCTTGTGTCACTTCTCTCTACCTCCTGTTATTCCCTCCCCCCACCTTGTGTCACTCCTCTCCACCTCCTGTTATTCCCTCCCCCACCTTGTGTCACTCCTCTCCACCTCCTGTTATTCCCTCCCCCCACCTTGTGTCACTCCTCTCCACCTCCTGTTATTCCCTCCCCCCACCTTGTGCCACTCCTCTTCACCTCCTGTTATTCCCTCCCCCCACCTTGTCCCACTCCTCTCCACCTCCTGTAATTCCCTCCCCCCACCTTGTGTCACTCTTGTCCCCCTCCTGTGATTTCCCCCCCCCCACTTTGTGTCACTCCTCTCCACCTCCTGTCATCCCCCCACCTTGTGTCACTCCTCTCCACCTCCTGTTATTCCCTCCCCCCACCTTGTGTCACTCCTCTCCACCTCCTGTAATTCCCTCCCCCCACCTTGTGTCACTCTTCTCCCCCTCCTGTTATTTTCTCCCCCCCACCTTGTTTAACTCCTCTCCACCTCCTGTCATTCCTCCCCACCTTGTGTCACTCCTCTCCACCTCCTGTCATTCCTCCCCACCTTGTGTCACTCCTCTCCACCTCAAGTTATTCCCTCCCCCACCTTGTGTCACTCCTCTCCACCTCCTGTTATTCCCCCCCCCACCTTTTGTCACTCCTCTCCACCTCCTGTTATTCCCTCCCCCACCTTGTGTCACTCCTCTCCACCTCCTGTCATCCCCCCCACCTTGTGTCACTCCTCTCCACCTCCTGTTATTCCTCCCACCTTGTGTCACTCCTCTCCATCTCCTGTTATTCCCCCCACCTTGTGTCACTCCTCTCCACCTCCTGTTATTCCCCCCACCTTGTGTCACTCCTCTCCACCTCCTGTTATTCCCCCCACCTTGTGTCACTCCTCTCCACCTCCTGTTATTCCCTCCCCCCACCTTGTGTCACTCCTCTCCATCTCCTGTTATTCCCCCCCACCTTGTGTCACTCCTCTCCACCTCCTGTCATTCCTCCCCACCTTGTGTCACTCCTCTCCACCTCCTGTCATTCCTCCCCACCTTGTGTCACTCCTCTCCACCTCATGTTATTCCCTCCCCCACCTTGTGTCACTCCTCTCTACCTCCTGTTATTCCCTCCCCCACCTTGTGTCACACCCCTCCACCTCCTGTTATTCCCCCCACCTTGTGTCACTTCTCTCTACCTCCTGTTATTCCCTCCCCCCACCTTGTGTCACTCCTCTCCACCTCCTGTTATTCCCTCCCCCCACCTTGTGTCACTCCTCTCCACCTCCTGTTATTCCCTCCCCCCACCTTGTCCCACTCCTCTCCACCTCCTGTAATTCCCTTCCCCCACCTTGTGTCACTCTTGTCCCCCTACTGTTATTTCCCCCCCCCCACCTTGTGTCACTCCTCTCCACCTCCTGTCACCCCCCCACCTTGTGTCACTCCTCTACACCTCCTGTTATTCCCTCCCCCCACCTTGTGTCACTCCTGTCCACCTCCTGTTATTCCCTCCCCCCACCTTGTGTCACTCCTCTCCACCTCCTGTTATTCCCTCCCCCCACCTTGTGCCACTCCTCTCCACCTCCTGTTATTCCCTCCCCCCACCTTGTCCCACTCCTCTCCACCTCCTGTAATTCCCTCCCCCCACCTTGTGTCACTCTTCTCCCCCTCCTGTTATTTTCTCCCCCGCCACCTTGTGTAACTCCTCCCTCACTCCCTGCTATATCTAGTTAACATCAGCTTTGAAAATCTCAACAGAAAATAGATAATACTCAGATACCAGGGAGAAATATAAGAATTTATTGATAAATATAAACATTTTATTTGATTTCCTACAATCACATAATAATTTTATAATAATTAGAGAAAAACATAGAAATAATTAGATATTTACAGGAAGCTTCAGCTATGGATCCCTCTGGTATTATGACCGCATTGTACAATTGTGTCCACATTGGATGGAGGATCTTTAGACTGGACTGGAGGGTCCTCACAACACGATCACTGGTCAGAGGAGTGGGGGATAACCAGTGGGTTCTGTGTTCTCTTCACACAGATCACTAGTGTCTCCTGAAGGTGGTGCCCACAGTGACCACATGACGTTTGTTAGTTGTTACTCTCCGGAGACCGGAGGATAGGTGAAGAGATGCGATCCAACCATTCCAAGGAGATGATTGAGGAAAGTCCTGACGATATTTCCACTGAACTCATCCGATATAAATACATTATAGTGGTAGAACAAGGTGACCCCTATGAAGTTGAATTTGAAGTTGCTTCAGTTATGCTTGGTTATATGGTTGTAGTTTCCACAGTTATTTGTGTTGGCACTGTAGTTGTAGTTTCTGCAGTTGTTGTGGTTGGTGCCGTAGTTGTAGTTTCTGCAATTGTTGTGGTTGGCACTGTAGTTGTAGTTTCTGCAGTTGTTGTGGTTGGCACTG
This sequence comes from Hyla sarda, assembly GCF_029499605.1. Classification (NCBI taxonomy): domain Eukaryota; kingdom Metazoa; phylum Chordata; class Amphibia; order Anura; family Hylidae; genus Hyla; species Hyla sarda. The sequence continues at coordinate 448,383 of NW_026607614.1, forward strand.
TAGTTGTAGTTTCTGCAGTTGTTGTGGTTGGTGCCGTAGTTGTAGTTTCTGCAATTGTTGTGGTTGGCACTGTAGTTGTAGTTTCTGCAGTTGTTGTTGGCACTGTAGTTGTAGTTTCTACAGTTGTTGTGGTTGGCGCTGTAGTTGTAGTTTCTGCAGTTGTTGTGGTTGGTGCTGTAGTTGTAGTTTCTGCAGTTGTTGTTGGCACTGTAGTTGTAGTTTCTGCAATTGTTGTGGTTGGCACTGTAGTTGTAGTTTCTGCAGTTGTTGTGGTTGGCACTGTAGTTGTAGTTTCTGAAGTTGTTGTGGTTGGTGCTGTAGTTGTAGTTTCTGCAGTTGTTGTGGTTGGCACTGTAGTTGTAGTTTCTACAGTTGTTGTGGTTGGCACTGTAGTTGTAGTTTCTGCGGTTGTTGTGGTTGGCACAGTAGTTGTAGTTTCTACAGTTGTTGTGGTTGGCACTGTAGTTGTAGTTTCTGCAGTTGTTGTGGTTGGCACAGCAGTTGTAGTTTCTACAGTTGTTGTGGTTGGCGCTGTAGTTGTAGTTTCTACAGTTGTTGTGGTTGGTGCTGTAGTTGTAGTTACTGCAGTTGTTGTGGTTGGCGCTGTAGTTGTAGTTTCTGCGGTTGTTGTGGTTGGCACAGTAGTTGTAGTTTCTACAGTTGTTGTGGTTGGCGCAGTAGTTGTAGTTTCTGCAGTTGTTGTGGTTGGCACTGTAGTTGTACTTTCTACAGTTGTTGTGGTTGGCGCTGTAGTTGTAGTTACTGCAGTTGTTGTGGTTGGCGCTGTAGTTGTAGTTTCTGCAGTTGTTGTGGTTGGCAAAGTAGTTGTAGTTTCTACAGTTGTTGTGGTTGGTGCTGTAGTTGTAGTTTCTGCAGTTGTTGTGGTTGGCACAGTAGTTGTTGTTTCTGCAGTTGTTGTGGTTGGCACTGTAGTTGTAGTTTCTACAGTTGTTGTGGTTGGCACTGTAGTTGTAATTTCTGCAGTTGTTGTGGTTGGCACTGTAGTTGTAGTTTCTGCAGTTGTTGTGGTTCGCACTGTAGTTGTAGTTTCTGCAGTTGTTGTGGTTGGCACTGTAGTTGTAGTTTCTGCAGTTGTTGTGGTTGGCACTGTAGTTGTAGTTTCTACAGTTGTTGTGGTTGGCACTGTAGTTGTAGTTTCTGCGGTTGTTGTGGTTGGCACAGTAGTTGTAGTTTCTACAGTTGTTGTGGTTGGCACTGTAGTTGTAGTTTCTGCAGTTGTTATGGTTGGTACAGCAGTAGTAGTTTCTACAGTTGTTGTGGATGGCGCTGTAGTTGTAGTTTCTGCAGTTGTTGTGGTTGTCACTTTAGTTGTAGTTTCTGCAGTTGTTGTGGTTGGCACTGTAGTTGTACTTTCTGCAGTTGTTGTTGGTGCTGTAGTTGTACTTTCTGCAGTTGTTGTGGTTGGCACTGTAGTTGTAGTTTCTACAGTTGTTGTGGTTGGCACTGTAGTTGTAGTTCCTACAGTTGTTGTGGTTGTCACTGTAGTTGTAGTTTCTGCGGTTGTTGTGGTTGGCACAGTAGTTGTAGATTCTAAAGTTGTTGTGGTTGGCACTGTAGTTGTAGTTTCTGCAGTTGTTGTGGTTGGCACAGCAGTTGTAGTTTCTACAGTTGTTGTGGTTGGCGCTGTAGTTGTAGTTTCTGCAGTTGTTGTGGTTGGCACTGTAGTTGTAGTTACTGCAGTTGTTGTGGTTGGCGCTGTAGTTGTAGATTCTGCGGTTGTTGTGGTTGGCACAGTAGTTGTAGTTTCTTCAGTTGTTGTGGTTGGCGCAGTAGTTGTAGTTTCTGCAGTTGTTGTGGTTCGCACTGTAGTTGTACTTTCTACAGTTGTTGTGGTTGGCGCTGTAGTTGTAGTTTCTGCAGTTGTTGTGGTTGGTGCTGTAGTTGTAGTTTCTACAGTTGTTGTGTTTGGCACTGTAGTTGTAGTTTCTGCAGTTGTTGTGGTTGGTGCTGTAGTTGTAGTTTCTGTAGTTGTTGTGGTTGGCACTGTAGTTGTAGTTTCTACAGTTGTTGTGGTTGGCACTGTAGTTGTAGTTTCTGCGGTTGTTGTGGTTATAACAGTAGTTGTAGTTTCTACAGTTGTTGTGGTTGGCTCTGTAGTTGTAGTTTCTGCAGTTGTTGTGGTTGGCACAGCAGTTGTAGTTTCTACAGTTGTTGTGGTTGGCGCTGTAGTTGTAGTTTCTACAGTTGTTGTGGTTGGCGCTGTAGTTGTAGTTAATGCAGTTGTTGTGGTTGGCGCTGTAGTTGTAGTTTCTGCGGTTGTTGTGGTTGGCACAGTAGTTGTAGTTTCTACAGTTGTTGTGGTTGGCGCAGTAGTTGTAATTTCTGCAGTTGTTGTGGTTGGCACTGTAGTTGTACTTTCTACAGTTGTTGTAGTTGGCGCTGTAGTTGTAGTTTCTGCAGTTGTGGTTGGCATAGTAGTTGTTGTTTCTGCAGTTGTTGTGGTTGGCACTGTAGTTGTAGTTTCTGCAGTTGTTGTGGTTGGCACTGTAGTTGTAGTTTCTGCAGTTGTTGTGGTTGGCACTGTAGTTGTAGTTTCTGCAGTTGTTGTGGTTGGCACTGTAGTTGTGGTTTCTACAGTTGTTGTGGTTGGCGCTGTAGTTGTAGTTACTGCAGTTGTTGTGGTTGGCACTGTAGTTGTAGTTTCTACAGTTGTTGTGGTTGGCACAGTAGTTGTAGTTTCTACAGTTGTTGTGGTTATCGCTGTAGTTGTAGTTTCTGCAGTTGTTGTGGTTGGCACTGTAGTTGTAGTTTCTACAGTTGTTGTGGTTGGCACTGTAGTTGTAGTTTCTGCGGTTGTTGTGGTTGGCACAGTAGTTGTAGTTTCTACAGTTGTTGTGGTTGGCACTGTAGTTGTAGTTTCTGCAGTTGTTGTGGTTGGCACAGTAGTTGTAGTTTCTACAGTTGTTGTGGTTGGCACTGTAGTTGTAGATTCTGCGGTTGTTGTGATTGGCACAGTAGTTGTAGTTTCTACAGTTGTTGTGGTTGGCGCAGTAGTTGTAGTTTCTGCAGTTGTTGTGGTTGGCACTGTAGTTGTACTTTCTACAGTTGTTGTGGTTGGCGCTGTAGTTGTAGTTACTGCAGTTGTTGTGGTTGGCGCTGTAGTTGTAGTTTCTGCAGTTGTTGTGGTTGGCACTTTAGTTGTAGTTTCTGCAGTTGTTGTAGTTGGCACTGTAGTTGTAGTGTCTGCAGTTGTTGTGGTTGGTGCTGTAGTTGTAGTTTCTGCAGTTGTTGTGGTTGGCACTGTAGTTGTAGTTTCTACAGTTGTTGTGGTTGGCACTGTAGTTGTAGTTTCTGCGGTTGTTGTGGTTGGCACAGTAGTTGTAGTATCTACAGTTGTTGTGGTTGGTACTGTAGTTGTAGTTTCTGCAGTTGTTGTGGTTGGCACTGTAGTTGTAGTTTCTGCAGTTGTTGTGGTTGGCACTGTAGTTGTGGTTTCTACAGTTGTTGTGGTTGGCGCTGTAGTTGTAGTTACTGCAGTTGTTGTGGTTGGCACTGTAGTTGTAGTTTCTACAGTTGTTGTGGTTGGCACAGTAGTTGTAGTTTCTACAGTTGTTGTGGTTATCGCTGTAGTTGTAGTTTCTGCAGTTGTTGTGGTTGGCACTGTAGTTGTAGTTTCTACAGTTGTTGTGGTTGGCACTGTAGTTGTAGTTTCTGCGGTTGTTGTGGTTGGCACTGTAGTTGTAGTTTCTGCAGTTGTTGTGGTTGGCACTGTAGTTGTAGTTTCTACAGTTGTTGTGGTTGGCACTGTAGTTGTAGTTTCTGCGGTTGTTGTGGTTGGCACTGTAGTTGTAGTTTCTACAGTTGTTGTGGTTGGCGCTGTAGTTGTAGTTACTGCAGTTGTTGTGGTTGGCACAGTAGTTGTAGTTTCTACAGTTGTTGTGGTTGGCACTGTAGTTGTAGTTTCTGCAGTTGTTGTGGTTGGCACAGTAGTTGTAGTTTCTACAGTTGTTGTGGTTGGCACTGTAGTTGTAGATTCTGCGAATGTTGTGGTTGGCACAGTAGTTGTAGTTTCTACAGTTGTTGTGGTTGGCGCAGTAGTTGTAGTTTCTGCAGTTGTTGTGGTTGGCACTGTAGTTGTACTTTCTACAGTTGTTGTGGTTGGCGCTGTAGTTGTAGTTACTGCAGTTGTTGTGGTTGGCGCTGTAGTTGTAGTTTCTGCAGTTGTTGTGGTTGGCACTTTAGTTGTAGTTTCTGCAGTTGTTGTGGTTGGCACTGTAGTTGTAGTGTCTGCAGTTGTTGTGGTTGGTGCTGTAGTTGTAGTTTCTGCAGTTGTTGTGGTTGGCACTGTAGTTGTAGTTTCTACAGTTGTTGTGGTTGGCACTGTAGTTGTAGTTTCTGCGGTTGTTGTGGTTGGCACAGTAGTTGTAATATCTACAGTTGTTGTGGTTGGCACTGTAGTTGTAGTTTCTGCAGTTGTTGTGGTTGGCACAGCAGTTGTAGTTTCTACAGTTGTTGTGGTTGGCGCTGTAGTTGTAGTTTCTACAGTTGTGGTTGGCGTTGTAGTTACTGCAGTTGATGTGGTTGGCGCTGTAGTTGTAGTTTCTGCGGTTGTTGTGGTTGGCACAGTAGTTGTAGTTTCTACAGTTGTTGTGGTTGGGGCAGTAGTTGTAGTTTCTGCAGTTGTTGTGGTTGGCACTGTAGTTGTAGTTTCTACAGTTGTTGTGGTTGGCGCTGAAGTTGTAGTTACTGCAGTTGTTGTGGTTGGCGCTGTAGTTGTAGTTTCTGCAGTTGTTGTGGTTGGCAAAGTAGTTGTAGTTTCTACAGTTGTTGTGGTTGGCACTGTAGTTGTAGTTTCTGCAGTTGTTGTGGTTGGCATAGTAGTTGTTGTTTCTGCAATTGTTGTGGTTGGCACTGTAGTTGTAGTTTCTGCAGTTGTTGTGGTTGGCACTGTAGTTGTACTTTCTACAGTTGTTGTGGTTGGCGCTGTAGTTGTAGTTTCTGCAGTTGTTGTGGTTGGCACTGTAGTTGTAGTTTCTGCAGTTGTTGTGGTTGGCACTGTAGTTGTAGTTTCTACAGTTGTTGTGGTTGGCGCTGTAGTTGTAGTTACTGCAGTTGTTGTGGTTGGCACTGTAGTTGTAGTTTCTACAGTTGTTGTGGTTGGCACAGTAGTTGTAGTTTCTACAGTTTTTGTGGTTGGCGCTGTAGTTGTAGTTTCTACAGTTGTTGTGGTTGGCACTGTAGTTGTTGTTTCTGCGGTTGTTGTGGTTGGCACAGTAGTTGTAGTTTCTGCAGTTGTTGTGGTTGGCACTGTAGTTGTAGTTTCTGCCGTTGTTGTGGTTGGCAAAGTAGTTGTAGTTTCTACAGTTGTTGTGGTTGGCGCTGTAGTTGTAGTTTCTGCAGTTGTTGTGGTTGGCACTGTAGTTGTAGTTTCTGCAGTTGTTGTGGTTGGCACTGTAGTTGTAGTTTCTGCAGTTGTTGTGGTTGGCACTGTAGTTGTAGTTTCTACAGTTGTTGTGGTTGGCACAGTAGTTGTAGTTTCTGCGGTTGTTGTGGTTGGCACAGTAGTTGTAGTTTCTGCAGTTGTTGTGGTTGGCACTGTAGTTGTAGTTTCTACAGTTGTTGTGGTTGGCGCCGTAGTTGTAGTTTCTGCAGTTGTTGTGGTTATCACTTTAGTTGTAGTTTCTGCAGTTGTTGTGGTTGGCACTGTAGTTGTAGTTTCTGCAGTTGTTGTTGTTGGTGCTGTAGTTGTAGTTTCTGCAGTTGTTGTGGTTGGCACTGTAGTTGTAGTTTCTACAGTTGTTGTGGTTGGCACTGTAGTTGTAGTTTCTGCGGTTGTTGTGGTTGGCACAGTAGTTGTAGTTTCTACAGTTGTTGTGGTTGGCACTGTAGTTGTAGTTTCTGCAGTTGTTGTGGTTGGCACAGCAGTTGTAGTTTCTACAGTTGTCGTGGTTGGCGCTGTAGTTGTAGTTTCTATAGTTGTTGTGGTTGGTGCTGTAGTTGTAGTTACTGCAGTTGTTGTGGTTGGCGCTGTAGTTGTAGTTTCTGCGGTTGTTGTGGTTGGCACAGTAGTTATAGTTTCTACAGTTGTTGTGGTTGGCGCAGTAGTTGTAGTTTCTGCAGTTGTTGTGGTTGGCACTGTAGTTGTACTTTCTACAGTTGTTGTGGTTGGCGCTGTAGTTGAAGTTACTGCAGTTGTTGTGGTTGGCGCTGTAGTTGTAGTTTCTGCAGTTGTTGTGGTTGGCAAAGAAGTTGTAGTTTCTACAGTTGTTGTGGTTGGCGCTGTAGTTTTAGTTTCTGCAGTTGTTGTGGTTGGCACAGTAGTTGTTGTTTCTGCAGTTGTTGTGATTGGCACTGTAGTTGTAGTTTCTGCAGTTGTTGTGGTTGGCACTGTAGTTGTAGTTTCTGCAGTTGTTGTGGTTGACACTGTAGTTGTAGTTTCTGCAGTTGTTGTGGTTGGCACTGTAGTTGTAGTTTCTACAGTTGTTGTGGTTGGCACTGTAGTTGTAGTTTCTGCGGTTGTTGTGGTTGGCACAGTAGTTGTAGTTTCTACAGTTGTTGTGGTTGGCACTGTAGTTGTAGTTTCTGCAGTTGTTGTGGTTGGTACAGCAGTAGTAGTTTCTACAGTTGTTGTGGTTGGCACTGTAGTTGTACTTTCTGCAGTTGTTGTTGGTGCTGTAGTTGTACTTTCTGCATTTGTTGTGGTTGGCACTGTAGTTGTAGTTTCTACAGTTGTTGTGGTTGGCGCAGTAGTTGTAGTTTCTGCAGTTGTTGTGGTTCGCACTGTAGTTGTACTTTCTACAGTTGTTGTGGTTGGCGCTGTAGTTGTAGTTTCTGCAGCTGTTGTGGTTGGCACTTTAGTTGTAGTTTCTGCAGTTGTTGTTGTTGGTGCTGTAGTTGTAGTTTCTGCAGTTGTTGTGGTTGGCACTGTAGTTGTAGTTTCTACAGTTGTTGTGGTTGGCACTGTAGTTGTAGTTTCTGCGGTTGTTGTGGTTGGCACAGTAGTTGTAGTTTCTGCAGTTGTTGTGGTTGGCACTGTAGTTGTAGTTTCTGCCGTTGTTGTGGTTGGCAAAGTAGTTGTAGTTTCTACAGTTGTTGTGGTTGGCGCTGTAGTTGTAGTTTCTGCAGTTGTTGTGGTTGGCACTGTAGTTGTAGTTTCTGCAGTTGTTGTGCTTGGCACTGTAGTTGTAGTTTCTGCAGTTGTTGTGGTTGGCACTGTAGTTGTAGTTTCTACAGTTGTTGTGGTTGGCACAGTAGTTGTAGTTTCTGCGGTTGTTGTGGTTGGCACAGTAGTTGTAGTTTCTGCAGTTGTTGTGGTTGGCACTGTAGTTGTAGTTTCTACAGTTGTTGTGGTTGGCGCCGTAGTTGTAGTTTCTGCAGTTGTTGTGGTTATCACTTTAGTTGTAGTTTCTGCAGTTGTTGTGGTTGGCACTGTAGTTGTAGTTTCTGCAGTTGTTGTTGTTGGTGCTGTAGTTGTAGTTTCTGCAGTTGTTGTGGTTGGCACTGTAGTTGTAGTTTCTACAGTTGTTGTGGTTGGCACTGTAGTTGTAGTTTCTGCGGTTGTTGTGGTTGGCACAGTAGTTGTAGTTTCTACAGTTGTTGTGGTTGGCACTGTAGTTGTAGTTTCTGCAGTTGTTGTGGTTGGCACAGCAGTTGTAGTTTCTACAGTTGTCGTGGTTGGCGCTGTAGTTGTAGTTTCTATAGTTGTTGTGGTTGGTGCTGTAGTTGTAGTTACTGCAGTTGTTGTGGTTGGCACAGTAGTTGTAGTTTCTACAGTTGTTGTGGTTGGCACAGTAGTTATAGTTTCTACAGTTGTTGTGGTTGGCGCAGTAGTTGTAGTTTCTGCAGTTGTTGTGGTTGGCACTGTAGTTGTACTTTCTACAGTTGTTGTGGTTGGCGCTGTAGTTGAAGTTACTGCAGTTGTTGTGGTTGGCGCTGTAGTTGTAGTTTCTGCAGTTGTTGTGGTTGGCAAAGAAGTTGTAGTTTCTACAGTTGTTGTGGTTGGCGCTGTAGTTGTAGTTTCTGCAGTTGTTGTGGTTGGCACAGTAGTTGTTGTTTCTGCAGTTGTTGTGATTGGCACTGTAGTTGTAGTTTCTGCAGTTGTTGTGGTTGGCACTGTAGTTGTAGTTTCTGCAGTTGTTGTGGTTGGCACTGTAGTTGTAGTTTCTGCAGTTGTTGTGGTTGGCACTGTAGTTGTAGTTTCTACAGTTGTTGTGGTTGGCACTGTAGTTGTAGTTTCTGCGGTTGTTGTGGTTGGCACAGTAGTTGTAGTTTCTACAGTTGTTGTGGTTGGCACTGTAGTTGTAGTTTCTGCAGTTGTTGTGGTTGGTACAGCAGTAGTAGTTTCTACAGTTGTTGTGGTTGGCACTGTAGTTGTACTTTCTGCAGTTGTTGTTGGTGCTGTAGCTGTACTTTCTGCATTTGTTGTGGTTGGCACTGTAGTTGTAGTTTCTACAGTTGTTGTGGTTGGCGCAGTAGTTGTAGTTTCTGCAGTTGTTGTGGTTCGCACTGTAGTTGTACTTTCTACAGTTGTTGTGGTTGGTGCTGTAGTTGTAGTTTCTGCAGCTGTTGTGGTTGGCACTTTAGTTGTAGTTTCTGCAGTTGTTGTTGTTGGTGCTGTAGTTGTAGTTTCTGCAGTTGTTGTGGTTGGCACTGTAGTTGTAGTTTCTACAGTTGTTGTGGTTGGCACTGTAGTTGTAGTTTCTGCGGTTGTTGTGGTTGGCACAGTAGTTGTAGTTTCTGCAGTTGTTGTGGTTGGCACTGTAGTTGTAGTTTCTGCCGTTGTTGTGGTTGGCAAAGTAGTTGTAGTTTCTACAGTTGTTGTGGTTGGCGCTGTAGTTGTAGTTTCTGCAGTTGTTGTGGTTGGCACTGTAGTTGTAGTTTCTGCAGTTGTTGTGGTTGGCACTGTAGTAGTAGTTTCTGCAGTTGTTGTGGTTGGCACTGTAGTTGTAGTTTCTACAGTTGTTGTGGTTGGCACAGTAGTTGTAGTTTCTGCGGTTGTTGTGGTTGGCACAGTAGTTGTAGTTTCTGCAGTTGTTGTGGTTGGCACTGTAGTTGTACTTTCTGCAGTTGTTGTTGGTGCTGTAGTTGTACTTTCTGCATTTGTTGTGGTTGGCACTGTAGTTGTAGTTTCTACAGTTGTTGTGGTTGGCGCAGTAGTTGTAGTTTCTGCAGTTGTTGTGGTTCGCACTGTAGTTGTACTTTCTACAGTTGTTGTGGTTGGCGCTGTAGTTGTAGTTTCTGCAGCTGTTGTGGTTGGCACAGTAGTTGTAGTTTCTGCAGTTGTTGTGGTTGGCACTGTAGTTGTAGTTTCTGCCGTTGTTGTGGTTGGCAAAGTAGTTGTAGTTTCTACAGTTGTTGTGGTTGGCGCTGTAGTTGTAGTTTCTGCAGTTGTTGTGGTTGGCACTGTAGTTGTAGTTTCTGCAGTTGTTGTGGTTGGCACTGTAGTTGTAGTTTCTGCAGTTGTTGTGGTTGGCACTGTAGTTGTAGTTTCTACAGTTGTTGTGGTTGGCACAGTAGTTGTAGTTTCTGCGGTTGTTGTGGTTGGCACAGTAGTTGTAGTTTCTGCAGTTGTTGTGGTTGGCACTGTAGTTGTAGTTTCTACAGTTGTTGTGGTTGGCGCCGTAGTTGTAGTTTCTGCAGTTGTTGTGGTTATCACTTTAGTTGTAGTTTCTGCAGTTGTTGTGGTTGGCACTGTAGTTGTAGTTTCTGCAGTTGTTGTTGTTGGTGCTGTAGTTGTAGTTTCTGCAGTTGTTGTGGTTGGCACAGCAGTTGTAGTTTCTACAGTTGTCGTGGTTGGCACTGTAGTTGTAGTTTCTATAGTTGTTGTGGTTGGTGCTGTAGTTGTAGTTACTGCAGTTGTTGTGGTTGGCGCTGTAGTTGTAGTTTCTGCGGTTGTTGTGGTTGGCACAGTAGTTATAGTTTCTACAGTTGTTGTGGTTGGCGCAGTAGTTGTAGTTTCTGCAGTTGTTGTGGTTGGCACTGTAGTTGTACTTTCTACAGTTGTTGTGGTTGGCGCTGTAGTTGAAGTTACTGCAGTTGTTGTGGTTGGCGCTGTAGTTGTAGTTTCTGCAGTTGTTGTGGTTAGCAAAGAAGTTGTAGTTTCTACAGTTGTTGTGGTTGGCGCTGTAGTTGTAGTTTCTGCAGTTGTTGTGGTTGGCACAGTAGTTGTTGTTTCTGCAGTTGTTGTGATTGGCACTGTAGTTGTAGTTTCTGCAGTTGTTGTGGTTGGCACTGTAGTTGTAGTTTCTGCAGTTGTTGTGGTTGGCACTGTAGTTGTAGTTTCTGCAGTTGTTGTGGTTGGCACTGTAGTTGTAGTTTCTACAGTTGTTGTGGTTGGCACTGTAGTTGTAGTTTCTGCGGTTGTTGTGGTTGGCACAGTAGTTGTAGTTTCTACAGTTGTTGTGGTTGGCACTGTAGTTGTAGTTTCTGCAGTTGTTGTGGTTGGTACAGCAGTAGTAGTTTCTACAGTTGTTGTGGTTGGCACTGTAGTTGTACTTTCTGCAGTTGTTGTTGGTGCTGTAGTTGTACTTTCTGCATTTGTTGTGGTTGGCACTGTAGTTGTAGTTTCTACAGTTGTTGTGGTTGGCGCAGTAGTTGTAGTTTCTGCAGTTGTTGTGGTTCGCACTGTAGTTGTACTTTCTACAGTTGTTGTGGTTGGCGCTGTAGTTGTAGTTTCTGCAGCTGTTGTGGTTGGCACTTTAGTTGTAGTTTCTGCAGTTGTTGTTGTTGGTGCTGTAGTTGTAGTTTCTGCAGTTGTTGTGGTTGGCACTGTAGTTGTAGTTTCTACAGTTGTTGTGGTTGGCACTGTAGTTGTAGTTTCTGCGGTTGTTGTGGTTGGCACAGTAGTTGTAGTTTCTACAGTTGTTGTGGTTGGCACTGTAGTTGTAATTTCTGCAGTTGTTGTGGTTGGCACAGCAGTTGTAGTTTCTACAGTTGTTGTGGTTGGCGCTGTAGTTGTAGTTTCTACAGTTGTTGTGGTTGGTGCTGTAGTTGTAGTTACTGCAGTTGTTGTGGTTGGCGCTGTAGTTGTAGTTTCTGCGGTTGTTGTGGTTGGCACAGTAGTTGTAGTTTCTACAGTTGTTGTGGTTGGCGCAGTAGTTGTAGTTTCTGCAGTTGTTTTGGTTGGCACTGTAGTTGTACTTTCTACAGTTGTTGTGGTTGGCGCTGTAGTTGTAGTTATTGCAGTTGTTGTGGTTGGCGCTGTAGTTGTAGTTTCTGCAGTTGTTGTGGTTGGCAAAGTAGTTGTAGTTTCTACAGTTGTTGTGGTTGGTGCTGTAGTTGTAGTTTCTGCAGTTGTTGTGGTTGGCACAGTAGTTGTTGTTTCTGCAGTTGTTGTGGTTGGCACTGTAGTTGTAGTTTCTGCAGTTTTTGTGGTTGGCACTGTAGTTGTAGTTTCTACAGTTGTTGTGGTTGGCACTGTAGTTGTAGTTTCTACAGGTGTTGTGGTTGGCACTGTAGTTGTAGTTTCTGCGGTTGTTGTGGTTATAACAGTAGTTGTAGTTTCTACAGTTGTTGTGGTTGGCTCTGTAGTTGTAGTTTCTGCAGTTGTTGTGGTTGGCACAGCAGTTGTAGTTTCTACAGTTGTTGTGGTTGGCGCTGTAGTTGTAGTTTCTACAGTTGTTGTGGTTGGCGCTGTAATTGTAGTTAATGCAGTTGTTGTGGTTGGCGCTGTAGTTGTAGTTTCTGCGGTTGTTGTGGTTGGCACAGTAGTTGTAGTTTCTACAGTTGTTGTGGTTGGCGCAGTAGTTGTAATTTCTGCAGTTGTTGTGGTTGGCACTGTAGTTGTACTTTCTACAGTTGTTGTGGTTGGCGCTGTAGTTGTAGTTTCTGCAGTTGTGGTTGGCATAGTAGTTGTTGTTTCTGCAGTTGTTGTGGTTGGCACTGTAGTTGTAGTTTCTGCAGTTGTTGTGGTTGTCACTGTAGTTGTAGTTTCTGCAGTTGTTGTGGTTGGCACTGTAGTTGTAGTTTCTGCAGTTGTTGTGGTTGGCACTGTAGTTGTGGTTTCTACAGTTGTTGTGGTTGGCGCTGTAGTTGTAGTTACTGCAGTTGTTGTGGTTGGCACTGTAGTTGTAGTTTCTACAGTTGTTGTGGTTGGCACAGTAGTTGTAGTTTCTACAGTTGTTGTGGTTATCGCTGTAGTTGTAGTTTCTGCAGTTGTTGTGGTTGGCACTGTAGTTGTAGTTTCTACAGTTGTTGTGGTTGGCATTGTAGTTGTAGTTTCTGCGGTTGTTGTGGTTGGCACAGTAGTTGTAGTTTCTACAGTTGTTGTGGTTGGCACTGTAGTTGTAGTTTCTGCAGTTGTTGTGGTTGGCACAGTAGTTGTAGTTTCTACAGTTGTTGTGGTTGGCACTGTAGTTGTAGATTCTGCGGTTGTTGTGGTTGGCACAGTAGTTGTAGTTTCTACAGTTGTTGTGGTTGGCGCAGTAGTTGTAGTTTCTGCAGTTGTTGTGGTTGGCACTGTAGTTGTACTTTCTACAGTTGTTGTGGTTGGCGCTGTAGTTGTAGTTACTGCAGTTGTTGTGGTTGGCACTGTAGTTGTAGTTTCTGCAGTTGTTGTGGTTGGCACTGTAGTTGTAGTTTCTGCAGTTGTTGTGGTTGGCACTGTAGTTGTAGTTTCTGCAGTTGTTGTGGTTGGTGCTGTAGTTGTAGTTTTTGCAGTTGTTGTGGTTGGCACTGTAGTTGTAGTTTCTACAGTTGTTGTGGTTGGCACTGTAGTTGTAGTTTCTGCGGTTGTTGTGGTTGGCACAGTAGTTGTAGTTTCTACAGTTGTTGTGGTTGGCACTGTAGTTGTAGTTTCTGCAGTTGTTGTGGTTGGCACAGCAGTTGTAGTTTCTACAGTTGTTGTGGTTGGCGCTGTAGTTGTAGTTACTGCAGTTGTTGTGGTTGGCGCTGTAGTTGTAGTTTCTGCGGTTGTTGTGGTTGGCACAGTAGTTGTAGTTTCTACAGTTGTTGTGGTTGGCACAGCAGTTGTAGTTTCTACAGTTGTTGTGGTTGGCACTGTAGTTGTAGATTCTGCGGTTGTTGTGGTTGGCACAGAAGTTGTAGTTTCTACAATTGTTGTGGTTGGCGCAGTAGTTGTAGTTTCTGCAGTTGTTGTGGTTGGCACTGTAGTTGTAGTTTCTGCAGTTGTTGTGGTTGGTGCTGTAGTTGTAGTTTCTGCAGTTGTTGTGGTTGGCACTGTAGTTGTAGTTTCTGCAGTTGTTGTGGTTGGCACAGCAGTTGTAGTTTCTACAGTTGTTGTGGTTGGCACTGTAGTTGTAGATTCTGCGGTTGTTGTGGTTGGCACAGAAGTTGTAGTTTCTACAATTGTTGTGGTTGGCGCAGTAGTTGTAGTTTCTGCAGTTGTTGTGGTTGGCACTGTAGTTGTAGTTTCTGCAGTTGTTGTGGTTGGTGCTGTAGTTGTAGTTTCTGCAGTTGTTGTGGTTGGCACTGTAGTTGTAGTTTCTACAGTTGTTGTGGTTGGCACTGTAGTTGTAGTTTCTGCGGTTGTTGTGGTTGGCACAGTAGTTGTAGTTTCTACAGTTGTTGTGGTTGGCACTGTAGTTGTAGTTTCTGCAGTTGTTGTGGTTGGCACAGCAGTTGTAGTTTCTACAGTTGTTGTGGTTGGCGCTGTAGTTGTAGTTTCTACAGTTGTTGTGGTTGGCGCTGTAGTTGTAGTTACTGCAGTTGTTGTGGTTGGCGCTGTAGTTGTAGTTTCTGCGGTTGTTGTGGTTGGCACAGTAGCTGTAGTTTCTACAGTTGTTGTGGTTGGCGCAGTAGTTGTAGTTTCTGCAGTTGTTGTGGTTGGCACTGTAGTTGTACTTTCTACAGTTGTTGTGGTTGGCGCTGTAGTTGTAGTTACTGCAGTTGTTGTGGTTGGCGCTGTAGTTGTAGTTTCTGCAGTTGTTGTGGTTGGCAAAGTAGTTGTAGTTTCTACAGTTGTTGTGGTTGGCGCTGTAGTTGTAGTTTCTGCAGTTGTTGTGGTTGGCATAGTAGTTGTTGTTTCTGCAGTTGTTGTGGTTCGCACTGTAGTTGTAGTTTCTGCAGTTGTTGTGGTTGGCACTGTAGTTGTAGTTTCTGCAGTTGTTGTGGTTGGCACTGTAGTTGTAGTTTCTACAGTTGTTGTGGTTGGCGCTGTAGTTGTAGTTACTGCAGTTGTTGTGGTTGGCACTGTAGTTGTAGTTTCTACAGTTGTTGTGGTTGGCACAGTAGTTGTAGTTTCTACAGTTTTTGTGGTTGGCGCTGTAGTTGTAGTTTCTGCAGTTGTTGTGGTTGGCACTGTAGTTGTAGTTTCTACAGTTGTTGTGGTTGGCACTGTAGTTGTAGTTTCTGCGGTTGTTGTGGTTGGCACAGTAGTTGTAGTTTCTACAGTTGTTGTGGTTGGCACTGTAGTTGTAGTTTCTGCAGTTGTTGTGGTTGGCACAGCAGTTGTAGTTTCTACAGTTGTTTTGGTTGGCGCTGTAGTTGTAGATTCTGCGGTTGTTGTGGTTGGCACAGTAGTTGTAGTTTCTATAGTTGTTGTGGTTGGAGCAGTAGTTGTAGTTTCTGCAGTTGTTGTGGTTGGCACTGTAGTTGTACTTTCTACAGTTGTTGTGGTTGGCGCTGTAGTTGTAGTTACTGCAGTTCTTGTGGTTGGCGCTGTAGTTGTAGTTTCTGCAGTTGTTGTGGTTGGCACTTTAGTTGTAGTTTCTGCAGTTGTTGTGGTTGACACTGTAGTTGTAGTTTCTGCAGTTGTTGTGGTTGGTGCTGTAGTTGTAGTTTCTGCAGTTGTTGTGGTTGGCACTGTAGTTTTAGTTTCTACAGTTGTTGTGGTTGGCACTGTAGCTGTAGTTTCTGCGGTTGTTGTGGTTGGCACTGTAGTTGTAGTTTCTACAGTTGTTGTGGTTGGCGCTGTAGTTGTAGTTACTGCAGTTGTTGTGGTTGGCACTGTAGTTGTAGTTTCTACAGTTGTTGTGGTTGGCACAGTAGTTGTAGTTTCTACAGTTTTTGTGGTTGGCGCTGTAGTTGTAGTTTCTACAGTTGTGGTTGGCACTGTAGTTGTAGTTTCTACAGTTGTTGTGGTTGGCACTGTAGTTGTAGTTTCTGCGGTTGTTGTGGTTGGCACAGTAGTTGTAGTTTCTACAGTTGTTGTGGTTGGCGCAGTAGTTGTAGTTTCTGCAGTTGTTGTGGTTCGCACTGTAGTTGTACTTTCTACAGTTGTTGTGGTTGGCGCTGTAGTTGTAGTTACTGCAGTTGTTGTGGTTGGCGCTGTAGTTGTAGTTTCTGCAGCTGTTGTGGTTGGCACTTTAGTTGTAGTTTCTACAGTTGTTGTGGTTGGCACTGTAGTTGTAGTTTCTGCAGTTGTTGTGGTTGGTGCTGTAGATGTAGTTTCTGCAGCTGTTGTGGTTGGCACTGTAGTTGTAGTTTCTAGAGTTGTTGTGGTTGGCACTGTAGTTGTAGTTTCTGCGGTTGTTGTGGTTATAACAGTAGTTGTAGTTTCTACAGTTGTTGTGGTTGGCACTGTAGTTGTAGTTTCTGCAGTTGTTGTGGTTGGCACAGCAGTTGTAGTTTCTACTGTTGTTGTGGTTGGCGCTGTAGTTGTAGTTTCTACAGTTGTTGTGGTTGGCGCTGTAGTTGTATTTTCTACAGTTGTTGTGGTTGGCACTGTAGTTGTAGTTTCTGCAGTTGTTGTGGTTGGTGCTGTAGATGTAGTTTCTGCAGCTGTTGTGGTTGGCACTGTAGTTGTAGTTTCTAGAGTTGTTGTGGTTGGCACTGTAGTTGTAGTTTCTGCGGTTGTTGTGGTTATAACAGTAGTTGTAGTTTCTACAGTTGTTGTGGTTGGCACTGTAGTTGTAGTTTCTGCAGTTGTTGTGGTTGGCACAGCAGTTGTAGTTTCTACTGTTGTTGTGGTTGGCGCTGTAGTTGTAGTTTCTACAGTTGTTGTGGTTGGCGCTGTAGTTGTAGTTTCTACAGTTGTTGTGGTTGGCACTGTAGTTGTAGTTTCTACAGTTGTCGTGGTTGGCGCAGTAGTTGTAGTTTCTGCAGTTGTGGTTGGCATAGTAGTTATTGTTTCTGCAGTTGTTGTGGTTGGCACTGTAGTTGTAGTTTCTGCAGTTGTTGTGGTTGGCACTGTAGTTGTAGTTTCTGCAGTTGTTGTGGTTGGCACTGTAGTTGTAGTTTCTGCAGTTGTTGTGGTTGGCACTGTAGTTGTAGTTTCTACAGTTGTTGTGGTTGGCGCTGTAGTTGTAGTTACTGCAGTTGTTGTGGTTGGCACTGTAGTTGTAGTTTCTACAGTTGTTGTGGTTGGCACAGTAGTTGTAGTTTCTACAGTTGTTGTGGTTAGCGCTGTAGTTGTAGTTTCTGCAGTTGTTGTGGTTGGCACTGTAGTTGTAGTTTCTACAGTTGTTGTGGTTGGCACTGTAGTTGTAGTTTCTGCGGTTGTTGTGGTTGGCACAGTAGTTGTAGTTTCTACAGTTGTTGTGGTTGGCACTGTAGTTGTAGTTTCTGCAGTTGTTGTGGTTGGCACTTTAGTTGTAGTTTCTGCAGTTGTTGTGGTTGGCGCTGTAGTTGTAGTTACTGCAGTTGTTGTGGTTGGCACTGTAGTTGTAGTTTCTACAGTTGTTGTGGTTGGCACAGTAGTTGTAGTTTCTACAGTTGTTGTGGTTAGCGCTGTAGTTGTAGTTTCTGCAGTTGTTGTGGTTGGCACTGTAGTTGTAGTTTCTACAGTTGTTGTGGTTGGCACTGTAGTTGTAGTTTCTGCGGTTGTTGTGGTTGGCACAGTAGTTGTAGTTTCTACAGTTGTTGTGGTTGGCACTGTAGTTGTAGTTTCTGCAGTTGTTGTGGTTGGCACTTTAGTTGTAGTTTCTACAGTTGTTGTGGTTGGCACTGTAGTTGTAGTTGCTGCAGTTGTTGTGGTTGGCGCTGTAGTTGTAGTTTCTATAGTTGTTGTGGTTGGCGCTGTAGTTGTAGTTTCTGCAGTTGTTGTGGTTGGCACTGTAGTTGTAGTTTCTACAGTTGTTGTGGTTGGCACTGTAGTTGTAGTTTCTGCGTTTGTTGTGGTTGGCACAGTAGTTGTAGTTTCTACAGTTGTTGTGGTTGGCACTGTAGTTGTAGTTTCTGCAGTTGTTGTGGTTGGCACAGCAGTTGTAGTTTCTACAGTTGTTGTGGTTTGCGCTGTAGTTGTAGTTTCTACAGTTGTTGTGGTTGGCGCTGTAGTTGTAGTTACTGCAGTTGTTGTGGTTGGCGCTGTAGTTGTAGTTTCTGCGGTTGTTGTGGTTGGCACAGTAGTTGTAGTTTCTACAGTTGTTGTGGTTGGCACTGTAGTTGTAGATTCTGCGTTTGTTGTGGTTGGCACAGTAGTTGTAGTTTCTACAGTTGTTGTGGTTGGCGCAGTAGTTGTAGTTTCTGCAGTTGTTGTGGTTGGCACTGTAGTTGTACTTTCTACAGTTGTTGTGGTTGGCGCTGTAGTTGTAGTTACTGCAGTTGTTGTGGTTGGCGCTGTAGTTGTAGTTTCTGCAGTTGTTGTGGTTGGCACTGTAGTTGTAGTTTCTGCAGTTGTTGTGGTTGGCACTGTAGTTGTAGTGTCTGCAGTTGTTGTGGTTGGTGCTGTAGTTGTAGTTTCTACAGTTGTTGTGGTTGGCGCTGTAGTTGTAGTTTCTGCAGTTGTTGTGGTTGGTGCTGTAGTTGTAGTTTCTGCAGTTGTTGTGGTTGGCACTGTAGTTGTAGTTTCTACAGTTGTTGTGGTTGGCACTGTAGTTGTAGTTTCTGCGGTTGTTGTGGTTGGCACAGTAGTTGTAGTTTCTACAGTTGTTGTGGTTGGCACTGTAGTTGTAGTTTCTGCAGTTGTTGTGGTTGGCACAGCAGTTGTAGTTTCTACAGTTGTTGTGGTTGGCACTGTAGTTGTAGTTTCTGCGTTTGTTGTGGTTGGCACAGTAGTTGTAGTTTCTACAGTTGTTGTGGTTGGCACTGTAGTTGTAGTTTCTGCAGTTGTTGTGGTTGGCACAGCAGTTGTAGTTTCTACAGTTGTTGTGGTTGGCGCTGTAGTTGTAGTTTCTACAGTTGTTGTGGTTGGCGCTGTAGTTGTAGTTACTGCAGTTGTTGTGGTTGGCGCTGTAGTTGTAGTTTCTGCGGTTGTTGTGGTTGGCACAGTAGTTGTAGTTTCTACAGTTGTTGTGGTTGGCACTGTAGTTGTAGATTCTGCGTTTGTTGTGGTTGGCACAGTAGTTGTAGTTTCTACAGTTGTTGTGGTTGGCGCAGTAGTTGTAGTTTCTGCAGTTGTTGTGGTTGGCACTGTAGTTGTACTTTCTACAGTTGTTGTGGTTGGCGCTGTAGTTGTAGTTACTGCAGTTGTTGTGGTTGGCGCTGTAGTTGTAGTTTCTGCAGTTGTTGTGGTTGGCACTGTAGTTGTAGTTTCTGCAGTTGTTGTGGTTGGCACTGTAGTTGTAGTGTCTGCAGTTGTTGTGGTTGGTGCTGTAGTTGTAGTTTCTACAGTTGTTGTGGTTGGCGCTGTAGTTGTAGTTTCTGCAGTTGTTGTGGTTGGTGCTGTAGTTGTAGTTTCTGCAGTTGTTGCGGTTGGCACTGTAGTTGTAGTTTCTACAGTTGTTGTGGTTGGCACTGTAGTTGTAGTTTCTGCGGTTGTTGTGGTTGGCACAGTAGTTGTAGTTTCTACAGTTGTTGTGGTTGGCACTGTAGTTGTAGTTTCTGCAGTTGTTGTGGTTGGCACAGCAGTTGTAGTTTCTACAGTTGTTGTGGTTGGCACTGTAGTTGTAGTTTCTGCGGTTGTTGTGGTTGGCACAGTAGTTGTAGTTTCTACAGTTGTTGTGGTTGGCACTGTAGTTGTAGATTCTGCGTTTGTTGGGGTTGGCACAGTAGTTGTAGTTTCTACAGTTGTTGTGGTTGGCGCAGTAGTTGTAGTTTCTGCAGTTGTTGTGGTTGGCACTGTAGTTGTACTTTCTACAGTTGTTGTGGTTGGCGCTGTAGTTGTAGTTACTGCAGTTGTTGTGGTTGGCGCTGTAGTTGTAGTTTCTGCAGTTGTTGTGGTTGGCACTGTAGTTGTAGTTTCTGCAGTTGTTGTGGTTGGTGCTGTAGTTGTAGTTTCTGCAGTTGTTGTGGTTGGCACTGTAGTTGTAGTTTCTACAGTTGTTGTGGTTGGCACTGTAGTTGTAGTTTCTGCGGTTGTTGTGGTTGGCACAGTAGTTGTAGTTTCTACAGTTGTTGTGGTTGGCACTGTAGTTGTAGTTTCTGCAGTTGTTGTGGTTGGCACAGCAGTTGTAGTTTCTACAGTTGTTGTGGTTGGCGCTGTAGTTGTAGTTTCTACAGTTGTTGTGGTTGGCGCTGTAGTTGTAGTTACTGCAGTTGTTGTGGTTGGCGCTGTAGTTGTAATTTCTGCGGTTGTTGTGGTTGGCACAGTAGTTGTAGTTTCTACAGTTGTTGTGGTTGGCACAGTAGTTGTAGTTTCTACAGTTGTTTTGGTTGCCACTGTAGTGGTAGTTTCTGCAGTTGTTGTGGTTGGCACAGCAGTTGTAGTTTCTACAGTTGTTGTGGTTGGCACTGTAGTTGTAGATTCTGCGGTTGTTGTGGTTGGCACAGAAGTTGTAGTTTCTACAATTGTTGTGGTTGGCGCAGTAGTTGTAGTTTCTGCAGTTGTTGTGGTTGGCACTGTAGTTGTACTTTCTACAGTTGTTGTGGTTGGCGCTGTAGTTGTAGTTACTGCAGTTGTTGTGGTTGGCGCTGTAGTTATAGTTTCTGCAGTTGTTGTGGTTGGCACTTTAGTTGTAGTTTCTGCAGTTCTTGTGGTTGGCACTGTAGTTGTAGTTTCTGCAGTTGTTGTGGTTGGTGCTGTAGTTGTAGTTTCTGCAGTTGTTGTGGTTGGCACTGTAGTTGTAGTTTCTACAGTTGTTGTGGTTGGCACTGTAGTTGTAGTTTCTGCGGTTGTTGTGGTTGGCACAGTAGTTGTAGTTTCTACAGTTGTTGTGGTTGGCACTGTAGTTGTAGTTTCTGCAGTTGTTGTGGTTGGCACAGCAGTTGTAGTTTCTACAGTTGTTGTTGTTGGCGCTGTAGTTGTAGTTTCTACAGTTTTTGTGGTTGGCGCTGTAGTTGTAGTTACTGCAGTTGTTGTGGTTGGCGCTGTAGTTGTAGTTTCTGCGGTTGTTGTGGTTGGCACAGTAGTTGTAGTTTCTACAGTTGTTGTGGTTGGCGCAGTAGTTGTAGTTTCTGCAGTTGTTGTGGTTGGCACTGTAGTTGTACTTTCTACAGTTGTTGTGGTTGGCGCTGTAGTTGTAGTTACTGCAGTTGTTGTGGTTGGCGCTGTAGTTGTAGTTTCTGCAGTTGTTGTGGTTGGCAAAGTAGTTGTAGTTTCTACAGTTGTTGTGGTTGGCGCTGTAGTTGTAGTTTCTGCAGTTGTTGTGGTTGGCATAGTAGTTGTTGTTTCTGCAGTTGTTGTGGTTGGCACTGTAGTTGTAGTTTCTGCAGTTGTTGTGGTTGGCACTGTAGTTGTAGTTTCTACAGTTGTTGTGGTTGGCGCTGTAGTTGTAGTTACTGCAGTTGTTGTGGTTGGCACTGTAGTTGTAGTTTCTACAGTTGTTGTGGTTGGCACAGAAGTTGTAGTTTCTACAGTTTTTGTGGTTGGCGCTGTAGTTGTAGTTTCTGCAGTTGTTGTGGTTGGCACTGTAGTTGTAGTTTCTACAGTTGTTGTGGTTGGCACTGTAGTTGTAGTTTCTGCGGTTGTTGTGGTTGGCACAGTAGTTGTAGTTTCTACAGTTGTTGTGGTTGACACTGTAGCTGTAGTTTCTACAGTTGTTGTGGTTGGCGCAGTAGTTGTAGTTTCTGCAGTTGTTGTGGTTGGCACTGTAGTTGTACTTTCTACAGTTGTTGTGGTTGGCGCTGTAGTTGTAGTTACTGCAGTTGTTGTGGTTGGCGCTCTAGTTGTAGTTTCTGCAGTTGTTGTGGTTGGCACTTTAGTTGTAGTTTCTGCAGTTGTTGTGGTTGGCACTGTAGTTGTAGTTTCTGCGGTTGTTGTGGTTGGCACAGTAGTTGTAGTTTCTACAGTTGTTGTGGTTGGCGCAGTAGTTGTAGTTTCTGCAGTTGTTGTGGTTGGCACTGTAGTTGTACTTTCTACAGTTGTTGTGGTTGGCGCTGTAGTTGTAGTTACTGCAGTTGTTGTGGTTGGCGCTGTAGTTGTAGTTTCTGCAGTTGTTGTGGTTGGCACTTTAGTTGTAGTTTCTGCAGTTGTTGTGGTTGGTGCTGTAGTTGTAGTTTCTGCAGTTGTTGTGGTTGGCATAGTAGTTGTTGTTTCTGCAGTTGTTGTGGTTGGCACTGTAGTTGTAGTTTCTGCAGTTGTTGTGGTTGGCACTGTAGTTTTAGTTCCTGCAGTTGTTGTGGTTGGCACTGTAGTTGTAGTTTCTACAGTTGTTGTGGTTGGCGCTGTAGTTGTAGTTACTGCAGTTGTTGTGGTTGGCACTGTAGTTGTAGTTTCTACAGTTGTTGTGGTTGGCACAGTAGTTGTAGTTTCTACAGTTTTTGTGGTTGGCGCTGTAGTTGTAGTTTCTGCAGTTGTGGTTGGCACTGTAGTTGTAGTTTCTACAGTTGTTGTGGTTGGCACTGTAGTTGTAGTTTCTGCGGTTGTTGTGGTTGGCACAGTAGTTGTAGTTTCTACAGTTGTTGTGGTTGGCACTGTAGTTGTAGTTTCTGCAGTTGTTGTTGTTGGCACAGCAGTTGTAGTTTCTACAGTTGTTGTGGTTGGCACAGTAGTTGTAGTTTCTACAGTTGTTGTGGTTGGCGCAGTAGTTGTAGTTTCTGCAGTTGTTGTGGTTGGCACTGTAGTTGTACTTTCTACAGTTGTTGTGGTTGGCGCTGTAGTTGTAGTTACTGCAGTTGTTGTGGTTGGCGCTGTAGTTGTAGTTTCTGCAGTTGTTGTGGTTGGCACTTTAGTTGTAGTTTCTGCAGTTGTTGTGGTTGGCACTGTAGTTGTAGTTTCTGCAGTTGTTGTGGTTGGTGCTGTAGTTGTAGTTTCTGCAGTTGTTGTGGTTGGCACTGTAGTTGTAGTTTCTACAGTTATTATGGTTGGCACTGTAGTTGTAGTTTCTGCGGTTTTTGTGGTTGGCACAGTAGTTGTAGTTTCTACAGTTGTTGTGGTTGGCGCTGTAGTTGTAGTTACTGCAGTTGTTGTGGTTGGCGCTGTAGTTGTAGTTTCTGCAGTTGTTGTGGTTGGCACTGTAGTTGTACTTTCTACAGTTGTTGTGGTTAGCGCTGTAGTTGTAGTTGCTGCAGTTGTTGTGGTTGGCGCTGTAGTTGTAGTTTCTGCAGTTGTTGTGGTTGGCACAGTAGTTGTAGTTTCTGCAGTTGTTGTGGTTGGCACTGTAGTTGTAGTTTCTGCAGTTGTGGTTGGCACTGTAGTTGTAGTTTCTGCAGTTGTTGTGGTTGGCACAGTAGTTGTAGTTTCTGCAGTTGTTGTGGTTGGCACTGTAGTTGTAGTTTCTGCAGTTGTGGTTGGCACTGTAGTTGTAGTTTCTGCAGTTGTGGTTGGCACTGTAGTTGTAGTTTCTGCAGTTGTTGTGGTTGGTACTCTAATTGTAGTTTCTGCAGTTGTTGTGGTTGGCACTGTAGTTGTACTTTCTACAGTTGTTGTGGTTGGCGTTGTAGTTTCTACAGTTGTTGTGGTTGGCACTGTAGTTGTAGTTTCTACAGCTGTGGTTGGCTTTTTGGTTGTAGTTTCTACAGTTGTTGTGGTTGGCAATGTGGTTGAAGTTTCTACAGTTGTGGTTGGCACTTTGGTTGTAGTCTCCATAGTTGTTGTGGTTGGCACTGTAGTTGTAGTTTCTATAGGTATTGGGGTCGGCACTGTAGTTGTAGTTTCTGCAGTTGTTGTGGTTTGCACTGTAGTTGTAGTTTTTGAAGTTGTTGAGGTTAGCACTGTGGTTGTAGTTTCTACAGCTGTGGTTGGCCCTTTGGTTGTAGTCTCTACAGTTGTTGTGGTTGGCACTGTGGTTGTAGTTCCTACAGTTGTGGTTGGCAATTTGGTTGTAGTTTCTGCAATTGTTGTTGTTGGCACTGTAGTAGTGGTTGTTGGGGTTGTTGTACTTGTGGTTGGCGTTGTGGTTGGAGCAGTAGTTGTTGTTGTTGTAGTAGTGATTGCTGGGGTTGTTGTACTTGTGGTTGGCGTTGTGGTTGGGGCAATAGTTTGGGTTGTTGTAGTAGTGGTTCTTGGGATTGTTGTACTTGTGGTTGGCGTTGTGGTTTGGGTAGTAGTTGGTGTTGTTGTAGTAGTGGTGTTTGGGGTTGTTCTTATTGTGCTTGTTGTAGTTGTTTGGAAATTCATGACAAAATCTGAAAGAAAATAAAGAGAGATCATATAGAGATAGAGAGATCTCAGCACTACAGCATTCTGACGGCTTTATTTTTGGGGTACTCTGGCGTACTTTATGGAAACATACTGTCTAGCACTACGTTGGGGTCACTCTGGCTGATTTCCTTTTTGGACATATTGGTTTTTTTGCTATTTTTTGTGGCACTGTAATCGTTTTTTTTATTCCATTTTAACAACATACATTAAAGATATATTATATTAATATTCACATATCAGTTTATAAACGTAACCCGACCCACCACAAGCCGCAAATGCCTGGACCCGTTAGATCTAAATGTTAGCGCAAATTTCACAGTTTCACCCTAATCCCAGCATTACTCAGATTTAGCTGTTCTTCAAGTATCACTGAATCTCCTGCATTTACTTCATTTCTTATCCCAAAACAAACGCATTTCAGAGCATTCCCAGATTACATATCACATATCCGCCAACTAGATATAACATGACCTTCAGATCTGGCGGCTTTCTGTGGCGTGGACCAACCAAGTTTTGTCCATCATATTGCCAAATGTGGAAAAAAAAACACAACAAAATTTGGAAGAAAGTTGTCCGGCCTCTCAGAATTCAAAAATATTTGTAAAATTATATTTAGTGTCCTTTAACCCCTCAAGGACATTGAACATGAATGTACGTCCTGATGCACTGATACTTTGTTCACCAGGACGTGCACTCACCTCCTGTACATGAAGGGAGAGCCGGGGCTATCGCGCTGATGTCTGCCCTTAACCCCTCAGATGCTGTGATCAGTACTATTCATGGCTACTGGAACAATGGCTGATTGGATCGCCTGCTGCACGACTGCAGGGATCTGATAAACCAAGATGGCCGATGGAGGACCCCTCGCTTGCCTCCACCACTCTCTTGGGAACTTCTTCTCTGGTCTGCATTCTAACAGACTAGAGAAGGAGATTGCTGATAATACTGATCAGTGCTATGTCTATGTATAGCACTGATCAGTATTACCAATCTAATAATTGCTAAAAATAGTCTGCTATGGGGACATAAAAAGTGAAAAAAAAGTATTAAAAAAATGTGAAAAATTCCCTCCAAAAATAAAAATTTTAATCGCCCCCTTTTCCCATTTTACCCAAAAAAGTGTAGAGAAAATACATATAGGAGAGGCATTCAGCATAAACAGAACGCGAGGTAGCACTACCTTCTTAATTATAGAAATTTTATCCATCATAGAAAGCAGGAGCTTTATCCACTATTCCACTTTCTTTTAATCCTAGAGATCGAAGGGGCCAGGATACATTTTGAGAAGTTCTTTGGATTACAGATTCTGACCCAAAGATATTGTAGGAAATCCAATTTACCAAAGCCATTAAGTATCAGTTCAAGGCCCGACCTATCTCTAAATATTCTCAATTTAGCCTCTCCCTGGGATGAACCCAGTTTCATCAGCCGCAATAAGATTACCAATTACTATATTAAGCCTAATCACCAGATTTTTTCAAATAACTTGGCGTGCGCATTAAAGATGGGACAAAAAGGAGAAAAATATGCTACCAATTTCGGATCCTTTTCTTTTTTAGGATCAAGGTGATATGCGCCTCCATCATTGAAGAGGAAGTGATCCCTTCAAGCAGGATCCATAAATTACCTTCCACAAAAGCGGATCCAAGATGTCCGCATATCTCTTATAAAGCTCAAAGGGTAGGCAAGGCGTCGAGTTCATAGGAGATTTCTTTATCACTATTTTAGGTTCCTCTACTGATGGGGTCTATCTAGTTCTTGTCGTTGTTCAGGGGTCAGTTTAGGGAGGTTTAGAGCTCGGAGAATGATGTCCTAGCCCCTAGTTCTTAAATAAACCCGACAAATTCGTTCTCAAATCTGAGGAATATGTCCCATCTCCGAAACAAACCTAATGAATACTCTGTCTCCCCTCGTGACCCTTTAATATTTTTGAGAGAACTTTGAATGGATTACCGGACTCTACAAAAAACTTTTGGCTTTTGAAGAAAATAGTTTTTAAAGTGGTATTCCAGGGGGAAAAAAAAACTTATATATAATAACTGGATCCAGAAAGTTAAACAGATTTGTAAATTAATTACTGTATATTAAAAAATCCAGTAGTTATCAGCTACTGAAGTTGAGTTGTTGTTTTGTTTCTGACAACAGTGCTCTCTGCTGACACCTCTGCTTGTTTCAGGAACTGTTCCGAAGCATTAGAGGTTTGATATGGGGATATACTCCTACTCTGGACAGTTCCTGAGACAAGCAGAGATGTCAGCAGAGAGACCTGTTGTCAGACAGAAAAGAACAACTCAACTTCAGCAGCTAATAACTACTGTAAGGATTAAGATTTTTTAAATAGAATTAATTTACAAATCTGTTTAACTTTAAGATTTTTTCCTAGAATACCCCATTAAGCTTTTCCAACTAATTATAATCAAAAAGATTTTTCAAGAGACTTAAGTGGAGATTTATCAAAACCTGTTGAGAGGAAAGTTGCCCAGTTGCTCATAGCAACCAATCAGCTCGCTTCATTGATTTTTAACAACGCCTCTGCAAAATGAAAGAAGCGATCTGATGGGCAACTGGGCAACTTTTCCTTTGAACAGGTTTTGATAAATCTCCCCCTCAACCTTTAATATTAACTTGCATTGAGGGGGCGGCGCGTGATGTCACATGGGGGCGGAGTCGTGAGGTCACGATCTTCCGTTCCCGTGGTCGAGAGCCAGACCCTCCAGCGCTTTCGGAGCAGTAATAGGTGGGTGCCGCATGCTATATTGCGGGGGGGTCCCCAGTGGCGGGACCCCCGCAATCAGACATCTTATCCCCTATCCAAAGGATAGGGGATAAGATGTCTAGGGGTGGAGTACCCCTTTAAAGGACTTTTTCTTATTTACAATTTATTTATACAAGATCCATCTCAAAAAAGCTTTCAAGGAATTCCACCCCATCTGTGTCCCAGCGGAGCCCTTGTTATTTCCCATATCTAACAGGGTGAGCCAATAGGGATGAAGTCGCATCCACTTCCCTTATGTCTAGATACTCCAGCCATCTTTAATTAAATAAGAATTACAGTGTTCCGATATGGACTTCACCTCACATACCATTTTATTCGCCATGGGGAGATTAAAAGAATTGGGGACCCAGATGTATATGGGAAGGAACCCTATAAGATACACTCAAACCGGAGAGAACCATTCTCTGTCCATACGAAGCTCGCCATACATCTATCCACCCAACTTTCTCTATAAATCTTGATAACAATGTCTTACTATTGGATTGTGTAGAAGATGTCCTGTCTATATATGGATCGACACTGCCCTGAAGTCCCCATTTATAACATTGGGCAGGTCAGAGTTAGAAATTTTCACAGTGTTGTCAGAACTTCCAAAGCAAAAGGCGGCACGACACACACAAAGTGAGTATAAATTCCTGTCCTTCCAATATTCCATGTTAAAAACACATCTGCCCCTGTCATCCATCTTCTTCTGCCTCAATTCAAACTGTATTTAGTGTGAATAAAAAAGCAAACCCCCCACCGCTTAAGACAAGAACGTAGTATGGTAGTATTGCCCCGCCCATTTTCTACCCGTCTCTATATAAAGTTTTGGTAGTGACATGAGCTTCGAACAAAGCAATAATGGCCATGTTTATGGGAACATACCAACTGGTGCTAACGCCGGTTCCCATGGCTGGCTGGATTCCAACAGTATTTCTGGTTGCTAATGGTTAGTACTATTTTGGGGGCTTTTTGGCCTTAATCATGGATGCCCTTTGACTCTTTTCATATATGGGAGTGTACTGACTGACAAACATATTTTATTCATGGAGTTACTGAAATTGGCTTTACTTTTGGATGTCTACTGACTGGTACTATTGTTGGGGGCACTTTATTTTTGTACACTGGCTTCATGTTTTTTGGGGATACTGTGTCTAACTATTATTCATATGATCATATTGTCTAGAACTTTCTACTGGTTGTTACTCTGGCTGGCTTTATTATTGGGGGCATACTGTTCTAGAGGGCACCATGAGGTGTCCATTCTGTCCCGGACAGGTGCTCCAAGCAGGAACGGGTGGACTGAGGCCTCACCTGTGCAGTAGACGTCAAACTTGAGCATTCCTGAGAACTTGTAGACGTAGTATCCTCTGGGGCAGGCCTTTACTGGAACTGTACCGGCTTTTATGGTCCCAGACAGGGTATTGCTGAGTAAGGTCATCCTCTGTATCCCATCCCCAATGTTTGGATGAGTTCCGTCAATAGAATATGGTTCCAGCGACCCACATTTTAGAGGTGACACGGGTCCCACTTTCAAGCTGTTGGTAATTTTTCCAGTATACCGGAACCAGCCAAAATTGTATCTGTCAGTGCTGAATCTACCCGAGGAATCAATGGAGAACAATCGGCTATCTCCATTCAGTATATCATACCAGTCACAGGGGTCAGCACATTGATAACCGGCATTCGTTTTTATACAGTCCTGGTCCTTGGAACACTTAGCACCATTACAGAGGGCCGTGGGGCTGGCCACACAGAGGTAAATGCCATTGCGGTTGATGCAGGTTTCTGTTGGGGAGCATTTGTGCAGGGTTGAGGAGGAACATTCATTGATGTCCACACATGACCTAACATCCCAGTTATACCCGGGAGGACAGCACTGGAATGTATCACAAAACGCCATCCTCGTACAGTTCTGCCCATTACCTACGAAACCAGGCTTGCAGACGCAGATGACATAGCCGTTCTGTTGTATATAGTTGGCGGTTGTAGTAGAATTACATAAGTTGAAGGATTTTGCATCTGTTTAAGGCAAAAAAAAAAATCAGAAGAGTAAAGAAAAACAAATACATTCTGGAGGGACACAAGACGAGATGCTCTGGAGGGACACAAGACAGGATGCTCTTGAGGAACACAAGCCAGGACATTCTGAAAAGACACAAGTGGTACATTCTGGAGGGACACTAGGTTTGGGTGCTCTGGGGGTTCACATGACAGGACATTCCGGAGGGACCCAAAACAGTGAGTGACACAAGATGGGACGCTCTGGAGGGACACTAGGCAGGATGTTCTGGAGGGACACAGGACAGGACATTCTGGATGGATACAAGACAGGAAATTCTTGCGGGACACAAGATGAAATGCTCTGGAGGGACACTAAGCAGACATTCTGGAGGGACACAAGACAGGATGTTCTGGCAGGACACAAAATGGAACACCCTGGAGGGACACTAGGTGGGACGTTCTGGAGGGGCACAAGATGGGACGCTCTGGAGGGACACTAGGCAAGACATTCTGGAGGTATGATGTTCTGGAGGGAGACTAAGTGGGACGTTCTGGAGGGACACTAGGTGGGATACTTTGGAAGGACAGTAGGCTGGACACTCTTGATGGATATTAGGGGGGACGTTCTGGAGGAACACAAGGTGGGATGTTCTGGAGGAGCACTAGGTGGGACGCTCTGGAGGTTTACTAGATGGGACACTAGGTGGGACTCTTTGGAGGAACACAAGACTCTTGATGGACACCAGACAGGACATTAGGCGGAACACTCTGGAGGGACATTAGGCGGGACACTAAATGTTCCTATGCATATCTGACAGTATACAGTCAGGTAGTGCTCAGCCGTGTAAGTGATCTCACTAATAGTTGAAGAGCAATTTATGGATTGTAACTATACGATATGTAGAAGGCAGATCTTCCCCATTTGTGGTCAATGCTTACACAATCCGATCATTATGGCAGATATCTTCTATGGAGACACCACCCGATGGTAGGCATCTGAACATGTTGGGACGTTTCGGGGTCCTCCTCTTTCTCAGGCTTGAGTGTTCAGATGCCTACCTTCTCCACAGAAGATATCTGCCATTATGCTTGGACTATGTAAGGACTGACCACAAGTGGTGAAGATCTGACTTCTATATGTCATATAGTTACAGTCTTTGTCTATGTTGCACAAGTATTTTGATAAAAGTCTCAAAAAGCAATTCGTGAAGTTCCACAAGTTAAAGGGTAAAAAACATAAAAATGCTGCAGAAGCATAAAGATTACTTACCTGTCTGCCCCAGTTCTGAAACCAACAAAATCCATTTGTTTTGGGGGCCTTTGCCCTGTACTTTCTGGTTGTACTTCCTGGTTGAGCAGTTACTTGGTAATACAATTCCCAGAATGCATGGCTCTCCCTCAGCTTTTCATCACAGTTCTCCCACCCTGACTACTCCCCTCTCACAACAATTCTGTCAGTTCCCATCCCAGATCTGCTGTAAAACATTACATTTTACAGCAGACTACCAGTGAGGTTGCAGCACCTGCTGTATCCATTTCCTGTCTGCTCCTCTTCCTGTGACATTGCTCAGCACAAAGCAACTTCCTGTAACCACACCTCATTCTTCCCTAAATGTCCTAAAAAAAATAAAGATTATGTATCTATGACAAGGAAATGGTGATGCAGCTGTAGGGCCTGGTCAGAGGGGATGACATCAGCCAGGGGCAGGACTTGAGCTCAGATACAAGATTCAACCAGGCCTCCTGAGACAGGATGATGGGAGGAGCCATGGAGCTGGAAACAACACCACACTAATGTGAGGAAACAAAACTTTCTGTTTGGAGCAAGGGAGAGTTCGGGGGAACTGCTGAGACAACACCCGACTGACAATGAAAACACTACATAACTTCCTGTCAGGAGAGAGGGAGGAGCTGGAAAACTGCTGAGACAACATCACACTGACAATGAGAGGACTACACAACTATCTGTCTGAAAAGAGGGGGAGGCCAGAAGTTTCTGAGACAATATCACACAGACAATTTTAGGACTACATAGCCGTTTGTCAGGGGAGAGGGAGGAGTAGGGGGCTGCTGAGACAACACCACACTAACAATGAGAGGACTACACAACTTTCTATGAGGAAAAAGGGGGGAGCTGGGGAGCACCTGAAACAACACTACACTGACAATGAGCGGACTATACAAGCTACTATCAGGAGAGAGGGAGAAGTCAGGGAGCTGCTAAGACAACACCCCTCTGACAATGAGATGACTACACATTACTACACAGGAGGAGTCTGGGATCCGATGAGGCAACACCACACTGACAATGAAAGGGCTACACAACCTCTGGTCAGGAAAGAGGGAGGAGCCACGGAGATGCTAATTCAACACCCCACTGACAAATAGAGGATTATACAACTTCCTGGTAAGAGAGACAGAGGAGCTGGGGAGCTGCTGAGACAACACCACCCTTATAATAAGAGGACTGCACAACTTCCTGTCAGCGGTAAATCTTGCAGAAACGTGCTAAAGCCATTACAATGTGTGATAACATTATATTCTTAAATACAATTTTCTGTTACCAGAATACCCTTTAAGCTATAGGGAGACATTCTGAAGGACACATCCAGTGCAGATCAAATACTTACATGATAGCAATGCTGTTGTAGCTGTGGTCGTGGTTGTTGTAGTTGTGGTTGTCATAGTAGTGGTTGGTGTTGTAGATGTTGTAGTAGTGGTTGGGGTTGTTGTAGTAGTTGTTGGGGTTGTTGTAGTAGTTGTTGGGGTTGTTGTAGTAGTGGTTGGAGTTGTTGTAGTAGTGGTTGGAGTTGTTGTAGTAGGGGTTTGGGTTGTTGTAGTAGTTGTTGGGGTTGTTGTCGTAGTGGTTGGAGTTGTTGTAGTAGTGGTTGGAGTTGTTGTAGTAGTGGTTGGGGTTGTTGTAGTAGTTGTTGGGGTTGTTGTAGTAGTGGTTGGGGTTGTTGTAGTAGTGGTTGGGGTTGTTGTAGTAGTTGTTGGGGTTGTTGTTGTAGTGGTTGGAGTTGTTGTAGTAGTGGTTGGGGTTGTTGTAGCAGTGGTTGGGGTTGTTGTAGTAGTTGTTGGGGTTGTTGTCGTAGTGGTTGGAGTTGTTGTAGTAGTGATTGGGGTTGTTGTCGTAGTGGTTGGAGTTGTTGTAGTAGTGGTTGGAGTTGTTGTAGTAGTTGTTGGGGTTGTTGTTGTAGTGGTTGGGGTTGTTGTAGTAGTGGTTGGAGTTGTAGTAGTGGTTGGGGTTGTTGTCGTAGTGGTAGGAGTTGTTGTAGTAGTGGTTGGGGTTGTTGTAGTAGTGGTTGGAGTTGTTGTAGTAGTGGTTGGGGTTGTTGTCGTAGTGGTTGGAGTTGTTGTAGTAGTGGTTGGGGTTGTTGTCGTAGTGGTTGGAGTTGTTGTAGTAGTGGTTGGGGTTGTTGTCGTAGTGGTTGGAGTTGTTGTAGTAGTGGTTGGGGTTGTTGTCGTAGTGGTTGGAGTTGTTGTAGTAGTTGTTGGGGTTGTTGTTGTAGTGGTTGGGGTTGTTGTAGTAGTGGTTGGGGTTGTTGTAGTAGTAGTTGGCGTTGTTGTAGTAGTGGTTGGAGTTGTTGTAGTAGTTGTTGGGGTTGTTGTTGTAGTTGTTGGGGTTGTTGTAGTAGTGGTTGGGGTTGTAGTAGTAGTAGTTGGCGTTGTTGTAGTAGTTGTTGGGGTTGTTGTTGTAGTTGTTGGGGTTGTTGTAGTAGTTGTTGGGGTTGTTGTAGTTGCTGGGAAAATCATGATAAAATCTGAAATAAAAAAAAGGGAGATCAGATACACATTTCAGCACTACAGCATGATGACGGCTTTATTTATGGGGTACTGTGGCTTACTTTATGGGAACATACTGTATAGCACTATGTTGGGGTCACTCTGGCTTAAATTCCCTATGGACATACTGTTTGTCATGCTATTTATGGGGGCACTGCAATTGGCCTCGTTTATGAGAATGGGAATACACTGACTGGTGCTAAATGGGTTCCCATAGATGTCTGCATTCATACATGCAGTTTGGGGGTGGCCTTATTTTTGGTTGTCCATGGAAAGTGCTTTTTTGGGTGGCACATTGGCAGATAGAGGCATTATGGTGGCTATAGTCATGGATGCCCTCTTCATATATGGGTGTGTACTGACACTCTGAATTTATTCATGGGGTTACTGTGATTGGCTTTACTTCTTGGTGTCTACTGACTAGTACTATGGTTGGGTGCTCTGGGGCACTTTATTTTTGTGAACTCTCTGGCTTTATTTTTGGGGGATACTGTGTCTGACTGTTATTAATGTCATCATATTGTCTAGAACTTTCTATTGGTTTTTACTCTGGCTGTTTTGATTAATGGGGGCACACAGTCTGGCACTGTCCTAAAGGGCACCATGAGGTGTCCATTCTGTCCTGGACAGGTGCTCAGAGCAGCAACAGGTGGACTGAGGCCTCACCTGTGCAGTAGACGTCAAACTTGAGCATTCCTGAGAACTTGTAGACGTAGTATCCTCTGGGGCAGGCCTTTACTGGAACTGTACCGGCTTTTATGGTCCCAGACAGGGTATTGCTGAGTAAGGTCATCCTCTGTATCCCATCCCCAATGTTTGGATGAGTTCCGTCAATAGAATACGGTTCCAGCGACCCACATTGTAGAGGTGACACGGGTCCCACTTTCAAGCTGTTGGTACTTCTTCCAGTATACCGGAACCAGCCAAAATTGTATCTGTCAGTGCTGAATCTACCGGAGGAATCAATGGAGAACAATCGGCTATCTCCATTCAGTATATCATACCAGTCACAGGGATCAACACATTGATAACCGTTTTTGGTTTTTATGCAGTCCTGGTCCTTGGAACACGTAGCACCATTACAGAGGGCCGTGGGGCTGGCCACACAGAGGTAAATGCCATTGCGGTTGATGCAGGTTTCTGTTGGGGAGCATTTGTGCAGGGTTGAGGAGGAACATTCATTGATGTCCACACATGACTTCCTGTTAACATCCCAGTTATACCCGGGAGGACAGCACTGGAATGTATCACAAAACGCCATCCTCGTACAGTCCTGCCCGTTACCAATGAAACCAGGCTTACAGGAGCAGATGACATAGCCGTTCTGTTGCGCAATGTTAGCAGTTGTAGTAGAATTACAAAAGCTGGAGGATTTTGCATCTGTTTAAGGCAAAAACAAAAAACAAATTCAGACGAGTAAAGAAAAACTACATTCTGGAGGG
Source organism: Hyla sarda (assembly GCF_029499605.1). Lineage (NCBI taxonomy): Eukaryota > Metazoa > Chordata > Amphibia > Anura > Hylidae > Hyla > Hyla sarda. The sequence continues at coordinate 481,630 of NW_026607614.1, forward strand.
AAACTAGGGGGGACTCTCTGGAGGGACACAAGAAGGGACATTCTGGATGGACACTAGGCGGGACTCTCTAGAGGGATACAAGATGGGACGTTCTGCAGGGAAACAAAACGGGACGTTCTGGAGGGACACAAGATGGGACATTCTGGAGGGACACAAGATGGGACGTTCTGGATGGACACAAGATGGGACGTTCTGGAGGGACATAAAACGGGTCATTCTGGAGAGACACAAGATGGGACGTTCTGGAAGGACACAAGATGGGACATTCTGGAGGGACACAAGATGGGACATTCTGGAGGGACACAAGACAGGATGTTCTGGACGGATACTAGGCGGGACATTCTGGAGGGACACAAGACAGGACATTTTGGATGGACACTAGGTGGGACAATCTAGAGGGACACAAGACGGGATGTTCTGAATGGACACTAGGTGGGATGCTCTGGAGGGACACAAGACGGGACATTCTGGCAATGAGAGGACTACACAACTTCTTGTCGGGAGAGAGGGAAGAGCCAGGGAGCTTCTGAGACAATACCATACTGCCAATGAGATGACTATGCAACTTCCTGTCAGGAGAGAGAAGAGAGCAGCTGAGATAACAAGGGCCGGCTCTGCCTATAGGCAAAATATGCAGCCACCTAGAGTGCCTTCCTGATGGGGGCGCCACTCTGCCTGCTGCAATAAAGTTATCCAGCATACGAAGCACCTGCCCATGAAGAAAAACTCCACCACGCTACCCCCACCTCACCCGTACTATAATAATCTTCTTTTTTCAGCCTACTGGAGGAGCACAGCAGCACCTCTGAGACAGACAGGGGCGATCACTAAGGTCAGGTCCATCCAACGCCTCCATTCATCGGGAGGAGCCACTGGGCGGGGTCAAGGAGATGCAAAATTAGCTTTCGCCTAGGGTGGCAAAAATCCTTGCACCAGGCCTGAAGACAACACTAGTCTGACAAATAAAGGCCTACTCAACTGCCTGTCAGTAGAGAGGAAGGAGCCTACGGACTGCTGAGATAACACCACACTGATAATGATTGGAGTACACAACTTCCTGTCAGTCAGGAGAGAAAGGGAGGACCCTGGGAGGTGCTAAGACAACACCCCACTGACAATCAGTGAAGTACACAACTTCCTGTCAGAAGAGAAGGAGGAGCTGAGAAGCTGCTGAGACAACACCACACTAATAATGAGAGGACTACACAACTTCCGGTCAGGGGTGAATCAAGCAGAAGCATGCTGAAGCGCATACATTTAGTGAAAACATTATATTAGTAGGATATATATTAAATACAGTTATCTGATACCGGAATCCCCCTTTATCTATAGGAAAACACTAGACGGAACATTCTGGAGGACACATCCAGCGCAGATCAGATACTCACATGATATTAATGCTGAAAAGAGAGAAGAGAAGAATGAGGTTAGGTTACACCAGCAAAATACAACAAACCCCCATCCCTGAAATATTTTCTTATAATAGTAATATAATTATATAATCTTATATCAGTGATGTCATACAGGGGGCGGGGCTGTGATCACATGTCATTATATTACTATTATATTATATCAGTGATGTCATACAGGGGGCGGGGCTGTGATCACATGTCATTATATTACTATTATATTATATCAGTGATGTCATACAGGGGGCTGGGCTGTGATCACATGTCATTATATTACTATTATATTATATCAGTGATGTCACACAGGGGGCGGGGCTGTGATCACATGTCATTATATTACTATTATATTATATCAGTCATGTCATACAGGGGGCGGGGCTGTGATCACATGTCATTATATTACTATTATATTATATCAGTCATGTCATACAGGGGGCGGGGCTGTGATCACATGTCATTATATTACTATTATATTATATCAGTGATGTCATACAGGAGGCGGGGCTGTGATCACATGTCATTATATTACTATTGTATTAAATCAATGATGTCATATAGGGGGCGGGGCTGCGATCACATGTCATTATATTACTATTATATGATATCAGTGATGTCATAGAGGAGGCGGGGCTGTGATCACATGTCATTATATTATATCAGTGATGTCATACAGGGGGCGGGGCTGTGATCACATGTCATTATATTACTATTATATCAGTGATGTCATACAGGGGGCGGGGCTGTGATCACACGTCATTGTATTACTATTATATCAGTGATGTCATACGGGGGCGGGGCTCTGATCACATGTAATTATATTACTATTAAATTATATCAGTGATGTCATACAGGAGGCGGGGCTGTGATCACATGTCATTATATTATATCAGTGATGTCATACAGGGGGCGGGGCTGTGATCACATGTCATTATATTACTATTATATTATATCAGTGATGTCATACAGGGGGCGGGGCTGTGATCACATGTCATTATATTACTATGATATCAGTGATGTCATACAGGGGGAGGGGCTGTGATTACATGTTATTATAATTATATTTTACTGGTGATGTCATAAAGGAGGCGGGGCTGTGATTACATATCATTATATTATTATTATAATATTATACTGGTGATGTCATAAAGGAGGCAGGGCGGTGATTACATGTAATTATATTATTATTAGAATATTATATTGGTGATGTCATAAAGGAGGCGGGGCTACCTCTCCTGTAGTATGAGGTGTGTGATATTTTGATTGACTTACTTTGACCATAGCAGAGATTTGAGCCGAGGGTCAGGATCAGAAGCCCCCATAGAACGTTCATTTTCGTTTTCTAGAAGGAAACAGAAATATTCTTCACATGAGACACATCCGGATAACATCCCTGCTGGACGGTTAGTGGCCCTATATATCTGCGGGGACCTCACTCAGCTATGGGGCTGTACTGGAGTTAGGCGTCATGTATAGATGTAGCAGAGCTGAGTGTGTCATGAGGCGTCCATTACTGTGATGCTTTGTTTGGGGATTTGTCTCAGATGTTTCAGAGGATAAATAAATGATAATAACCTGTTGGTCGATTATATGTGGCTGCGTGACATTTCTGAAAAACATCTACATAAAAGGTCACACAACTATGTAAAGTGTCACATAACTATGTAAAGTGTCACACAACTCTGTTCCATTTAACATTTTAGTTTCTTCTGCATATTCCCTTGGTTACAGATTCTTAGCCAGTCATTATGCTTATAGGTGTTTATGGATTTTAACAGCTTGGGCTGCCCCAAACACCCCCCAAGGCACACCCCCCACTAAAATTGTCACTCCGTTCTACAGCACAATCCTAGAATGTCCTGTAAACACCATCAGAGGTCATTTACATATTGTCCCAGATCTCAGTCCCACCCTGAGTTGGTATCTTGCTGGAGGGTTCAGCACTTGACTCTCTGATCTCATGGGAACTTCTTATTGTCCCTAAAATGTCACATGAAGCCTCGAGGAACTGAGTCTTCTTCAGAATATGGTGCTTGTCCACAAGGTTACAGAGGCTCCATGACCTGCGGATGAAGAGTCCACCTGCTGGAGGATAGTGACGGCTGAATAGGGCAGCAGACGGTGGTTTTTACTCCAATATTCTTCATAGTAATTATATTTTTTGAGTGGTAGGTCTTCTGAGGGTGGGCATCCATGAAGGGTGTTCACCTATGAGGTTAGTTATCTATGAAGGTTGGACTCTACGGGGTTGAAATCTATGGGAGTAGGCATCTATGAGGGTGGTTATATATGAGGCTGGTCATCTATGGGGTGGTCATCTATGCAGGTGGTCATTTATGAGGGTGGACATGTATGACAGTGGTCATCTGTGAGGGTGGTCATCTAGGAAAGGGGTTCTCAACCGGTGGTACGCGTACCTATAGGGGTATGTCACCAGTTGTAGGGGGGTACGCAATGAGCTGACAAATACTGGCCATGCATTGGCCAGTATTTGTCAGAGTATTGGGGGAATGGCCACGGCAGCTCTCAGTAAAGTATCGCGGCTGCCGCTCCGGCTGCTGCTACTTTACAGGAGCTGAGTGGTTGCTGGGTGGATATGTGACATCCCCTGATGTCATGCGGAGGTGCCGCACAGTGCAGGAGGATGTCACCCTTCTGTGCGGCACCTAACAGGACTCTGGGAAAAGGACTCTGGGAGCGGTACCCGAAAAAGCAGGGTAATGTAAAAAAAAAGTAGAAACTAAGTGTATGGGAGGGATGTTATATATATATTAGCCCAGGGGGGATCGGAGGGGGGATGGGTGGGGGTGAGAAATAATGGCACAAGGGCATTAAGATGGAGGGGGAGAGAGGGATAGTGGCAAAAGTGAATCAGAGGGAAGGGGGAATTATGTCACAAGGGGATTAAGATGGAGGGGGTTTATGATTGTCCCCACCTCTCCATCTTTATCCCCTTGTGCAATTCCCACCCCCCCTATGATCCCCTTTTGCCATATCGGATAATAATGGCCCAAGGGGATTAAGATGGAGGGGGAATAATGGCAAAAGCACATTCCAAATTTACGCGCGAGGGGTACCTGCGGACATACTTTCAGCCTTTGGGTACAGTCGCCAAAAAGGTTGAGAACCACTGGTCTAGGAGGATGGTCTTCTGTGGCAGTTGTTATCTTTGAGGATGATCATCTATGGGGTTGGACATCTATGGGGTGGTCATATATGAGGGTGGTCATTTATGGGGTGGTTATCTATGGGGTGGTCATATATAAGGGTGGTCATCTAAGAGGGTGGTGATATATGAGGGTGGTAATCTACGGGGTGGTCATATATGAGGATGATCATCTATGAGGGTTGTCATCTATGGGGTGGTCATCTATGGGGTGGTCATGAGGGTTTTCATCAATGGGGTGGTCATATATGAGGGTGGTCATCTATGGGGTGGTCATATATGAGGATGATCATCTATGAGGGTTGTCATCTATGGGGTGGTCATCTATGGGGTGGTCATGAGGGTTTTCATCTATGGGGTGGTCATATATGAGGGTGGTCATCTATGGGGTGGTCATATATGAGGGCGTTAATCTATTAAGGGTAGTCATCTATGAGGGGGGTCATCTATGTGGTGGTCATATATGGGTTGGTCATCTATGGGGTGGTCATATATGAGGGTAGTAATCTATGGGGTGGTCATCTATGAGGGTGGTCATCTATGGGGTGGTCTTCAATAGGGTGTTCATATATGAGAGTGGTCATTTATGGGGTGGTCATATATGGGTTGGTCATCTATGGGATTATCATTAGAGATGAGTCAACTTATTCACGGCAAATCGCTATTAAATATGGATATTTCTGGCCTAAAGAGAGCCTCAATATGGGGGTAGAACACTTTGCTTTGCTGTAACACTCATAGGTTGTGTGCTGGATTAGTGAAATAATACTGTTATTCAGCATGACATGCAGATCAGAGGAGTCACTATGAGAATCACTGCCACAGGGCGGCACAACAACGCCTGGAGGTGGCATCAGTATGAGGAGACCATAGAGTGGCTGAATGACACAGAGTGGAGGTGGCGGCTGCATGAGGAGACCATATAGTGACTGAACGACACAGCCTGGAGGTGGCGGCAGCATGAGGAGACCATATAGTGGCTGAATAACACAGCCTGGAGTTGGCTGAAGCATGAAGAGATCATATAGTGGCTGAATGATACAGCGTGAAGGTGGCGGCAGCATGAGGAGACCATATAGTGCCTGAATGACACAGCCTGGAGGTGGCGGCAGCATGAGGAGACTATATAGTGCTTGAATGGCGCAGCCTGGAGTTGGTGGCAGAATGAGGAGAACATACAGTGGCTGAATGACACAGCTTAGAGTTTGCGGCAGCATGATGAGACCATATAGTGGCTAAATGACAGCCTGGAGGTGGCAGCAGCATGAGGAGAACATATGGTGGCAGAATGAGACAGCCTGAAGGTGGCATCAGCATGAGGAGAACATATGGTGGCAGAATAAGACAGCCTGGAAGTGGCATCAGCATGAGGAGTACATCTGGTGGCAGAATGAGACAGCCTGAAGGTGGCATCAGCATGAGGAGAACATATGGTGGCAGAATAAGACAGCCTGGAAGTGGCATCAGCATGAGGAGAACATATGGTGGCAGAATTAGACAGCCTAGAGGTGGTATCAGCATGAGAAGAACATATGGTGGCAGAATAAGACAGCCTGGAAGTGGCATCAGCATGAGGAGAACATTTGGTGGCAGAATGAGACAGCCTGGAGCTGGCATATGCATGAGGAGAACATATGGTGGCAGAATGAGAAAGCCTGGAGGTGGAAGCAGCAGCAGCATCAGGAGTCCTGAAAGTGACCTGGTGACAGGGTGGTACGATGGGTGGCAATATCAGTACCTGGTGACGAAGGTGGGTGAAAAAAAGGAGAACTTGGCATCAGAATAGTAGCTGAGGCAGGTAGGCAGAAGAAAACGGTTTCTTTTGTAAAAGTGTTAGTGTGCACAAGTAAGTATTGAGGATATGAATTACGTAAAATGTAACTTTTAATAATATGCTTAGGATAAATTATATGGACCCAATTTTATTTTTTTTAATCAAACAAAAAGAAAGGTGTGCAAAAAACACCATGTGCCCCCTACACCACCAAGTATTGATGTGATGCAAAGACCTCTAAAAGGTGGAAGGGAACAATGTATGGTCCATTGTAACTGGTGGGGGTAAAAACTTCCCCTGTAAGGCCCTACTCTCGCCCGATTAATTCCCTTCTTGGTAAGTGTTACTCATCCTAAAAAGGGCGGCCCCACACAGGAACCTCTCCCTATTTCCACCTAAAAACCCTGGGACATGGTAGTGTTTGTAGGTGGAAATAGGGAGAGGTTCCTGTGCGGGGCCGCCCTTTTTAGGATGAGTAACACTTGCGAAGAAGGGAATTAATAGGGCGAGAGTAGAAGTAGAAGAAGTTTTTACCCCCACCGGTTACAATGGACCATACGTTGTTCCCTTCCACCCTTTAGAGGTCTTTGCATCACATCAAGACTTGGTGGTGTAGGTGGCACATGGTGTTTTTTGCACACCTTTCTTTTTGTTTGATTTCAAAGAAATTTTGGGTCCATATATTTTATCCTAAGAAAAGTTAAGTTTTAGCTAATACATATCCTCCGTAGTTACTTGTTGACTGATCCAGAGGAATGTCTGTAACTGGGGAGCAGCACCTTAAATCTGTTTGGCACTATCCATATTTGTGAAGTGTTGGTGTGGCACCATGGTCAATCTACTCTGAGGCATCTGGCATTGGTGGTTGGAAATCCTGGCTGATCCATCCCTGATTCATCTTCACAAACGTCAGTCTCTCCACATTTTTAGTGGACAGATGAGTTTGCCTTTGGCTGACTATGGTCCCCGCCGCACTAAACACCCACTCTGATGGCACACTACTGGCCGGGCAGGACAGCTTTTCCAGGGCAAACTCTGCTAGTTGTGGCCATAAATCAAGTTTGGCTGCCCAGAAGTCCAGCGGATCTTCAATGGTTGTTGGCATGGTCATGTCATGGTATGCCACCACCTGCTGGTTCAGGTCCTGCTCCATGTCTACCTGATGCTGATGAGTTGCTTCACTATGCGGGTGAAGAAAGCTACTCATCAGCGACTGTAGACTCAGGCTGCTTCTGATTGAGCTGGTACTGCTCCTGCCACCCCTCCCCTCCCCAGCAGCCATGGCAATGGAAGGTGAGCGCAGAGGGCCCCCCTGAGTCAGACCTGTGAGGCGAGAGGATGGATGATGGCACAGATAGGCATCGGCCAACTGACTACGTAGGATGTCTCTGTAGTAGGTTAGTTTCTCCTCCCACTCAGTGGGTGTTAAAAAGGCCCCTATTCTGGGACGGTAGCGAGGGTCCAATAAGGTGGAGAGCCAGAAGTCATCCCGCTGCCGAATGGTGACAATTCTGCGGTCACTATGGAAGAAACTGAGCATGCATCGTGCCATTTGTGCAAGTGACTCGGAGGGACTACCTTCCTCCATCTCCACTGCATACTGCCACGGTGTGTCTGGGTCCTCTGTCTCGCCTTCCTCATAATCCTCTAGCTCCTCTGGCTGCTCCTGATCCTCCTCTCCTGTCCGATGAGTAGAAAAACTAGAAATTTAAACTGTGCTCCACTCTGCCCCTCATCCTCCTCCTCCAGTTCAGCCCCCACAGGGCTCATGTGGCCGTGAGATGTTCACCATTGTTAGGATGTTTTGCAAATGGGGGGAACACTTCAAGAACCGCTTGACAACCAGATCAAACAAGTGAGCCATGCAGGACATATGGCTTAGCCTTCCTTGTCGCAGCGCATGCAGGATGTTCTTCCCGTTGTCAGTCACCATGGTTTCCATTTCCAGTTTTCGTGGAGTAAGCCATGCTCCGATTTCTTTTTGAATGACTTATAGCAGTTCATCCCCTGTGTGACTCTTTTCGCCAAGGCAAACCATATGAAGAACAGCGTGACACCACCGTGCCCTGCACACATGGTATGCTGGAGGGGCACTGAGACTTGTCTGGGCAGTGAAAGCTGAGGACACGGTGGAGGATGAGAAGGCGGAGTAAAATACTGTCACAGGACCAACGGCCTGAGAGCGTGGAGGAGGAAGCGGCGTGACGTGTCCATTTTGGGGTTGTGGCTGTGCAGGAACCACATTCACCTAGTGGGTCGTAAAGGCCGCTTAATTGTGGCGAAGCAAATGTTGACACAGGGCCGTGGTGCCAACATTGGGACCCTGGCCACGCTTCACCTTCTGCTGATATATCTTGCATGTGAACATCTTCCGGATACTTGATGAAAAACTGCCACACCGCCGAGCAGCTGATTTTCCCATTAACAGTCTTCACTAATTGACTGCTACTGCAGCCGTCTCCAGGAACCCCTGTTCCACTACCTCCTGGGAAGGTAGGCTCCAGACTTTCCAGTTCTGCCACCATGCTGACTGCCAGCCATGCTACCGCCTTGTTGGCTCACGGGCAACCTGCAACCCTCTTCTCCTGATGATGATGAAGCCCCTTCTGCACCCGACTCCCAATTGCGATCGGCTTCATCATCATCAACAGGTGTGTGCACGTCACTGATGTCCTCCTCAGGTTCCCCAATAGTTTCTGCTTCAGGACCCTGAACCCTTGCAACACCGCCTCCCACGTCACTCTCCGCATCACCTCCTCCTTGCCCGCCTAGTGGAGCAAGCGGCGTATGTCTCCTCCCCTTCTTGGCTGTCCAGTAGCTGCTGACTGTCCTCTATTAGATCGTCCTCAGTAAATAGTGGAGCTGAACCCACAGCATAAGATACTTCTCTAGGAGAGGGAACAGCATAGGACAAAGGCAATGGGAGGACAGGGACTGCTCCCGGGTCATGCCAACTGAGGGTTGTGTCTGAGGAACCCACCGACTGTTGACTGGGGGTGTCAGATGTCACTTGTGATGATGTGGATGACTGTATTAACCAATCGATGATGGCAGATGGGTTGCTGGTGGAGACATGACCGCTGGCTGATAACGGGAGCTCAGGCCTCTCGCTGCGACTCCTGCTGCCACTCCCCCCAAGTCTGCTGCCAACTCTGCCTCAAGTATTTAGGCCTCTGCCACTCCTCTGTGCACGTCCTGGCACTTCTCTGCCTGACATACTTAGTGTGTATATGAATGGAGTACAATACGCTTCACTACGCTTAATACAGTATTTGTCTAGAACACCAGCAGGTGATTACCGTATATACTCGAGTATAAGCCGAGTTTTTCAGCACGATTTTTCGTGCTGAAAACACTCCCCTCGGCTTATACTCGAGTGAACTCTCCACCCGCAGTGGTCTTCAACCTGCGGACCTCCAGAGGTTTCAAAACTACATTGCTGGGAGTTGTAGTTTTGAAACCTCCGGAGGTCCGCAGGTTGAAGACCACTGCGGCCTTCGACATCATCCAGCCCCCTCTCACCCCCTTTAGTTCGGTACAGTACTCGCCTCCGCTCGGCGCTGGTCCGGTGCTGCAGGACTGTCCGGAGAGGAGATGGTCCGGTGGGATAGTGGTTCCGGGCTGCTATCTTCACCGGGGAGGCCTCTTCTAAGCGCTTCGGGCCCGGCCCCAGAATAGTCACGTTGCCTTGACAACGACGCAGAGGTACGTTCATTGCCAACGTACTTCTGCGTCATCGTCAAGGCAACGCCTCTATTCCGGGCCCGAAGCGCGGAGAAGAGGCGCCCCCAGTGAAGATAGCAGCCCGGAACCACTATCCCACCAGACGACCTACTCACCGGACAGTCCTGCAGCACCGGACCAGCGCAGAGCGGAGGCGAGTACTGTACAGAACTAAAGGGGGTGAGAGGGGGCTGGATGATGTCGAAGGCCGCAGTGGTCTTCAACCTGCGGACCTCCGGAGGTTTCAAAACTACAACTCCCAGCAAGCCCGGACAGCCGATGGCTGCCCGGGCTTGCAGGGAGTTGTAGTTTTGAAACCTCTGGAGGTCCGCAGGTTGAAGACCACTGAGGGCGGATGATGACAAGAGGATGATGAAGGGGGTGTGTGGGATGATGACAAGAGGATGATGAAGGGGGGGTGTGGGTTGATGAAGGGGGGGTGTGGGATGATGAAGGGGGGGGTGTGGGATGATGACAAGAGGATGATGAAGGGGGGGTGGGATGATGAAGGGGGTGGGGATGATGACAAGGGGATGATGAAGGGGGGGTGTGTGGGATGATTACAAGGGGATGATGAAGGGGGTGGGGATGATGACAAGGGGATGATGAAGGGGGGGTGTGGGATGATGACAAGGGGATGATGACAGGTGATGATGAGGGTCTGGATGATGACAGGCGGTGATGATGATGAGGATGTTAATGACGGGTCTGGATGATGACAGGGGGGGGATGATGTATTTCCCACCCTAGGCTTATACTCGAGTCAATAACTTTTCCTGGGATTTTGGGTTGAAATTAGGGGTCTCGGCTTAGTACTTTTGGCGGTACTTTCACAGTATCTGGGTCCTTGACAGATTAGCAGGTACAAAATGGTACAACACTTATATGTAGTATGCACCTATGAGGGCAGTAAAATGTGCTACAGTAAGCTTAAAATTTTTTATTTTAGTAAAACACCAGCCGATGATTACTTTTGCCTGTCCTTTCACAGTATGTGGGCCCTTGACAGAGTAACAGGTACAAAATAATACACTACTTATATGTACGTATGTGGTATGCACTTTTGAGGGGAGGAAAATGCGCTTCACTACGCTTAAAACAGTATTTGTCTACAACACAAGCAGTACACACCAGTGCTGCAGCACACAGTCGCTGTGTACTATACCCAAAATTGCACTTTCTCTCCCATTCTCTCTCCCTTCCCTATCAGTGCTTCTAGGCAGGATTTGTGCTTGAGGTGATTAGCTGCTGTAAAAAAGCTTTTCTGTGCAACACAAACTGCTCTCTGTTCCTCTCTCTGTGCAACAAAACGCTGATGTGACTGGGAGGTGAATCGCTGCTAGAAAAATTATTTTCTGTGCAACACACAGCGCTGTCTGTCCCTCTCCCTCTCTCTCTCTCTCTCTCTGTAATAAAAGGCTGAAGTGAGTGTCCGCAAGATGGCTGCCGATTACATAGGGCTGTGACATCACAGGGGTGACTGGCTGCTGATAGGCTGCATGTGATTCAGGGTCATCCCGCCTAACCTTGTTCCCGCCTTCCCAGGATTCCTTGCCCCATGTCCTCACATGTGGATCCACCATTTTTGATGCCCTGGAGCCTGGACTACACTAAATGGAGTTTAATGAGGTACTGAGCTACTGAATGGGTTCTTTAGTTCTGTATACACTATGGAAGAAGGAGCTGACATTGGCCAGGTCAGTGCTGGTAACACATCATGTACAGGTCAGTGCTGGTAACACATCATGTACAGGTCAGTGCTGGTAACACATCATGTACAGGTCAGTGCTGGTAACACATCATGTACAGGTCAGTGCTGGTAACACATCATGTACAGGTCAGTGCTGGTAACACATCATGTACAGGTCAGTGCTGGTAACACATCATGTAATGTACTGAACTGGCTTAATGTAGAGATGGTACAAGGTAAGTTAAGTGATATAAATGTAAGCAAATCTCCAGGACCGGATGGACTACACCCAAGAGTTCTTAGAGAGGTAAGTTCAGTAATATCTGTACCCCTGTTCATGATATTTAGAGATTCTCTGGTGTCTGGTATTGTGCCAAGGGACTGGCGCAAGGCGAATGTGGTGCCAATCTTCAAAAAGGGCTCTAGGTCTTCGCCAGGCAATTATAGACCGGTAAGTTTAACGTGCATTGTGGGTAAATTGTTTGAAGGACTTATAAGGGATTACATACAGGAATACATAGGGGATAATTGTATTATAAGTGATAGCCAGCATGGGTTTACTAAGGATAGAAGTTATCAAACCAATCTAATCTGCTTTTATGAAGAGGTGAGTAGAAGCCTTGACAGAGGAATGGCTGTGTATATAGAGGGGGGCTCTGTATATAGAGGGGGGCTGTGTATATAGAGGGGGGCTGTGTATATAGAGGGGGGCTGTGGATATAGAGGGGGGCTCTGTATATAGAGGGGGGGCTGTGTATATAGAGGGGGGCTGTGGATATAGAGGGGGGCTCTGTATATAGAGGGGGGGCTGTGTATAAAGAGGGGGGCTGTGTATATAGAGGGGGGCTGTGTATATAGAGGGGCTCTGTATATAGAGGGGGGCTCTGTATATAGAGGAATGGCTGTGGATATAGTGTTTCTGGATTTTGCTAAAGCATTTGATACTGTCCCTCATAGACGTCTGACAGGTAAGTTAAGGTCTTTGGGTTTGGAAATTTTAGTTTGTAACTGGATTGAACACTGGCTCATGGATCGTACCCAGAGAGTGGTGGTCAATGATTCGTACTCTGATTGGTCCCCGGTTATTAGTGGTGTACCCCAAGGTTCAGTACTGGGACCGCTGCTGTTTAATTTATTTATCAATGATATAGAGGATGGTAATAACAGCTCTGTATATAGAGGGGGGGCTGTGTATATAGAGGGGGGCTGTGTATATACAGAGGATGGTATTAACAGCTCTGTTTCTATCTTTGCAGATGACACCAAGCTTTGTAGCACGGTACAGTCTATAGAGGATGTGTATATAGAGGGGGGCTGTGTATATAGAGGGGGGGGCTGTGTATATAGAGGGGGGGGGGCTGTATATATAGAGGATGTGCATAAGTTACAAGATGACTTGGATAGACTAAGTGTCTGGGCCTCCACTTGGCAAATGAGGTTCAATGTGGATAAATGTAAAGTTCTGCATCTGGGTACTAATAACCTGCAGCGTCGTATGTCTTAGGGGGGCTGTGTATATAGAGGAGGGGCTGTGTATATAGAGGGGGGGGCTGTGTATATAGAGGGGGGGGCTGTGTATATAGAGGGGGGCTGTGTATATAGAGGGGGGCTGTGTATATAGGGGGGGCTGTGTATATAGAGGGGGGCTGTGTATATAGAGGGGGGCTGTGTATATAGAGGGGGGCTGTGTATATAGAGGGGGGCTGTGTATATAGAGGGGGGCTGTGTATATAGGGGGGGGCTGTGTATATAGAGGGGGGCTGTGTATATAGAGGGGGGCTGTGTATATAGAGGGGGGCTGTGTATATAGGGGGGGGCTGTGTATATAGAGGGGGGCTGTGTATATAGAGGGGGGCTGTGTATATAGAGGGGGGCTGTGTATATAGAGGGGGGCTGTGTATATAGAGGGGGGCTGTGTATATAGAGGGGGGGCTGTGTATATAGAGGGGGGGGGCTGTATATATAGAGGATGTGTATATAGAGGGGGGCTGTGTATATATAGAGGATGTGCATAAGTTACAAGATGACTTGGATAGACTAAGTGTCTGGGCCTCCACTTGGCAAATGAGGTTCAATGTGGATAAATGTAAAGTTCTGCATCTGGGTACTAATAACCTGCAGCGTCGTATGTCTTAGGGGGGCTGTGTATATAGAGGGGGGACTGTGTATATAGAGGGGGGCTATGTATATAGAGGGGGGCTGTGTATATAGAGGGGGGCTGTGTATATAGAGGGGGGGCTGTGTATATAGAGGGGGGCTGTGTATAGAGGGGGCTGTGTATATAGAGGAATGGCTGTGTATATAGAGGGGGGCTGTGTATATAGAGGGGGGCTGCGTATATAGAGGGGGGCTGTGTATATAGAGGGGGGGCTGTGTATATAGAGGGGGGCTGTGTATATAGAGGGGGGGCTGTGTATATAGAGGGGGGCTGTGTATATATAGAGGAGGGGCTGTGTATATAGAGGGGGGGGGGCTGTGTATATAGAGGGGGGCTGTGTATATAGAGGGGAGGCTGTGTATATAGAGGGGGGCTGTGTATATAGAGGGGGGGGGGGCTGTGTATATAGAGGGGGGCTGTGTATATAGAGGGGGGGCTGTGTATATAGAGGGGGGGGCTGTATATATAGAGGATGTGCATAAGTTACAAGATGACTTGGATAGACTAAGTGTCTGGGCCTCCACTTGGCAAATGAGGTTCAATGTGGATAAATGTAAAGTTCTGCATCTGGGTACTAATAACCTGCAGCGTCGTATGTCTTAGGGGGGCTGTGTATATAGAGGAGGGGCTGTGTATATAGAGGGGGGGGCTGTGTATATAGAGGGGGGCTGTGTATATAGAGGGGGGCTGTGTATATAGGGGGGGGCTGTGTATATAGAGGGGGGCTGTGTATATAGAGGGGGGCTGTGTATATAGAGGGGGGCTGTGTATATAGAGGGGGGCTGTGTATATAGAGGGGGGCTGTGTATATAGGGGGGGGCTGTGTATATAGAGGGGGGCTGTGTATATAGAGGGGGGCTGTGTATATAGAGGGGGGCTGTGTATATAGAGGGGGGCTGTGTATATAGGGGGGGGCTGTGTATATAGAGGGGGGCTGTGTATATAGAGGGGGGCTGTGTATATAGAGGGGGGCTGTGTATATAGAGGGGGGCTGTGTATATAGAGGGGGGCTGTGTATATAGAGGAGGGGCTGTGTATATAGAGGGGGGGCTGTGTATATAGAGGGGGGCTGTGTATATAGAGGGGAGGCTGTGTATATAGAGGGGGGCTGTGTATATAGAGGGGGGGGCTGTGTATATAGAGGGGGGCTGTGTATATAGAGGGGGGGGGCTGTGTATATAGAGGGGGGGCTGTGTATATAGAGGGGGGCTGTGTATATAGAGGGGAGGCTGTGTATATAGAGGGGGGCTGTGTATATAGAGGGGGGGGCTGTGTATATAGAGGGGGGCTGTGTATATAGAGGGGGGGCTGTGTATATAGAGGGGGGCTGTGTATACTAATAACCTGCAGCGTCGTATGTCTTAGGGGGGCTGTGTATATAGAGGGGGGGCTGTGTATATAGAGGGGGGGGCTGTGTATATAGAGGGGGCTGTGTATATAGAGGGGGGGCTGTGTATATAGAGGGGGCTGTGTATATAGAGGGGGCTGTGTATATAGAGGGGGGCTGTGTATACTAATAACCTGCAGCATCGTATGTCTTAGGGGGGATTAAACTGTCAGAGTCACTGGTAGAGAAGGATCTGGGGGACTTGTAGATCACAGACTACAGAATAGCACAATGTCAGGCTGCTGCTTCCAAAGCCGGCAGGATATTGTCATGTATCAAAAGAGGCCTGGACTCCAGGGACAGGGACATAATACTCCCCCTTTATAAAGCATTGGTACAGTCTATAGTGTATAATACTCCCCCTTTATAAAGCATTGGTACAGTCTATAGTGTATAATACTCCCCCTTTATAAATCATTGGTACAGTCTATAGTGTATAATACTCCCTCTTTATAAAGCATTGGTACAGTCTATAGTGTATAATACTCCCCCTTTATAAAGCATTGGTACAGTCTATAGTGTATAATACTCCCCCTTTATAAAGCATTGGTACAGTCTATAGTGTATAATACTCCCCCTTTATAAATCATTGGTACAGTCTATAGTGTATAATACTCCCCCTTTATAAAGCATTGGTACGGCCTCACCTGGAATATGCTGTTCAGTTTTGGGCACCTGTCCATAAAAGGGACACTGCGGAGTTGGAAAGGGGGCAGAGACGCGCGACTAAACTAATATGGGGCTTGGAACATCTTAGCTATGAGGAGCGATTAAAGGAGTTACAATTGTTTAGTCTTGAGAAGAGACGTATAAGGGGGGATATGATAAACGTATATAAGTATATAAATGGCCCATACAAAAAATATGGAGAAAAACTGTTCCAGGTTAAACCCCCCCAAAGGACGAGGGGGCACTCCCTCCGTCTGGAGAAGAAAAGGTTTAGTCTCAAGGGGCGACACGCCTTCTTTACCATGAGAACTGTGAACTTATGGAACAGTCTACCTCAGGAACTGGTCACAGCAGGAACAATTAACAGCTTTAAAACAGGATTAGATAAATTCATGGAACAAAATAACATTAATGCTTATGAAGAAATATAAAATCTCAACCCTTCCCCAATATCGCGCCACACCCCTACCCCTTAATTCCCTGGTTGAACTTGATGGACATATGTCTTTTTTCGACCGTACTAACTATGTAACTATATATGTAACTATGATATTCGCATTTGTTTTGTGAATCAAATTTTCCTGCAATTCGTAATGAATTTGGATTCATCAGATTCGATTTTCTCATCCCTAGTGGTCATATATGAGGGTGGTCATCTATGGGGTGGTCATATATTAGCATCTATGGGGTTGGTTAAATGTTAGGGTGTTCACATATTAGGGTGGTCATCTATGGGGTGGTAGTATATGAGGGTGGTCATCTATGGGGTGGTTGTATATGAGGGTGGTCATCTATGGGGTGGTTGTATATGAGGTTGGTCATCTATGGGGTGGCCATCTATGGGGTGGTCATATATGGGGTGGTTGTATATGAGGATCATCATCTATGGGGAGGTCATATATGAGGGTGGTCATCCATGTGGTGCTTTTATATGTGGGTGGTCATATATGGGGTGGTCATATATGAGGGTGGTCATCTATGGGGTGGTCATATATGAGGGTGATCATTTATGAGGTGATGGTCATCTATGGGATGGTCATCTATGGGGTGATCATATATGAGGGTGGTCATCTATGGGGTGGTCATCTATGGGGTGGTCATCTATGGGGTGATCATCTATGGGGTGGTCATCTATGGGGTGGTCATCTATGGGGTGGTCAACTATGGGGTGATCATGTATGAGGGTGGTCATCTATGGGATGGTCATATATGAGGGTGGTCATCTATGGGGTGGTCATCTATGATGGTGGTCATCTATGGGGTGGTCATATATGAAGAGTGGTCATCTATGGAGTGGTCATCTATGGGGTGGTCATCTATGGAGTGGTCATCTATGGGGTGATCATCTATGGGGTGGTCATCTATGGGGTGATCATCTACGGGGTGATCCTCTATGGGGTGGTCATAGATGAGGGTGGTCATCTATGGAGTGGTCATCTATGGGGTGGTCATATATGAAGGTGGTCATCTATGGGGTGGTCATCTATGGGGTGATCATCTATGGGGTGATCATCTACGGGGTGATGATCTATGGGGTGGTCATCTATGGGGTGGTCATCTATGGGGTGGTCATCTATGGGGTGGTCATATATGAGGGTGGTCATCTATGGGGTGGTCATCTATGGGGTGGTCATATATGAGTGTGGTCATCTATGGGATGGTCATATATGAGGGTGGTCATCTATGGGATGGTCATATATGAGGGTGGTCATCTATGGGGTGGTCATCTATGGGGTGGTCATCTATGAGGGTGGTCATCTATGGGGTGGTCATCTATGGGGTGATCATCTATGGGTTGGTCATCTATGGGGTGGCCATCTATGGGGTGGTCATCTATGGGGTGGTCATCTATGGGGTGGCCATCTATGGGGTGGTCATCTATGGGGTGATCATCTATGGGGTGATCATCTATGGGGTGGTCATCTATGGGGTGGTCATCTATGGGGTGGCCATCTATGGGGTGGTCATCTATATTGTGATCATCTATGGGGTGGTCATCTATGGGGTTGTCATCTATGGGGTGGCCATCTATGGGTGGCCATCTATGGGGTGGTCATCTATGGGGTGATCAACTAAGGGGTGGTCATCTATGAGGGTGGTCATCTATGGGGTGTTAATCTATGGGGTGATCATCTATGGGGTGGTCATCTATGGGTGGTCATCTATGGGTGGTCATCTATGGGGTGGTCATCTATGGGGTGGTCATCTATTGGGTGGTCATCTATAGGGTGGTCTATGGGGTGGTCATCTATTGGGTGGTCATCTATGGGTGGTCATCTATGGGGTGGTAATCTGTGGGGTGGTCATCTATGGGGTGGTCATCTATAGGTGGTCATCTATGGGGTGGTCATCTATGGGTGGTCATCTATGGGGTGGTCATCTATGGGGTGGTCATCTATGGGGTGGTCATCTATGGGGTCATCATCTATAGGGTGTTCATCTATGGGGGTGGTCATCTATGGGATGGTCATCTATGGGGTGGTCATATATGAGGGTGGTCATCTATGGGGTGGTGATCTATTGGGTGGTCATCTATAGGGTGGTCTATGGGGTGGTCATCTATGGGGTCGTCATCTATGGGGTGGTCATCTATGGGGTGGTCATCTATATGTTGGTATCTATATGGTGGTCATCTATATGGTTGTCATCTATATGGTGGTCATCCATATGGTGGTCATCTATGGGGTGGTCATCTATATGGTGGTCATCTATATGGTGGTCATCTATGGGGTGATCATCTATGGGGTGGTCATCTATATGGTGGTCATCTATGGGGTGGTCATCTATGGGGTGTTCATCTATATGGTGGTCATCTATGGGGTGATCATCTATGGGGTGGTCATCTATTTGGTTGTCATCTATGGGGTGGTCATCTATGGGGTGGTCATCTATATGGTGGTCATCTATATGGTGGTCATCTATGGGGTGGTCATATATAAGGGTGGTCATCTATGGGGTTGTCATCTATGGGGTGGTCATCTATATGGTGGTCATCTATGGGGTGGTCATCTATGGAGTGGTCATCTATGGGGTGGTCATCTATGGGGTGGTCATCTATATGGTGGTCATCTATATGGTGGTCATCTATGGGGTGATCATCTATGGGGTGGTCATCTATATGGTGGTCATCTATGGGGTGGTCATATATAAGGGTGGTCATCTATGGGGTGGTCATCTATGGGGTGGTCATCTATATGGTGGTCATCTATGGGGTGATCATCTATGGGGTGGTCATCTATGGGGTGGTCATCTATGGGGTGGTCATCTATATGGTGGTCATTTATGGAGTGGTCATCTATGGGGTGGTCATCTATGGGGTGGTCATCTATATGGTGGTCATCTATGGGGTGTTCATCTATGGGGTGGTCATCTATATGGTGGTCATCTATGGGGTGGTCATCTATGGGGTGGTCATCTATGGGGTGGTCATCTATAGGGTGGTCATATATAAGGGTGGTCATCTATACGGGTGGTCATCTATGGGGTGGTCATCTATGGGGTGGTCATCTATATGGTGGTCATCTATGGGGTGGTCATCTATGGGGTGGTCATCTATATGGTGGTCATCTATGGGGTGGTCATCTATGGGGTGGTCATCTATGGGGTGGTCATCTATATGATGGTCATCTATGGGGTGATCATCTATGGGGTGGTCATCTATATGGTGGTCATCTATGGGGTGGTCATCTATGGGGTGGTCATCTATATGGTGGTCATCTATGGGGTGGTCATCTATGGGGTGGTCATCTATAGGGTGGTCATATATAAGGGTGGTCATCTATACGGGTGGTCATCTATGGGGTGGTCATCTATGGGGTGGTCATCTATATGGTGGTCATCTATGGGGTGGTCATCTATGGGGTGGTCATCTATATGGTGGTCATCTATGGGGTGGTCATCTATGGGGTGGTCATCTATGGGGTGGTCATCTATATGATGGTCATCTATGGGGTGATCATCTATGGGGTGGTCATCTATATGGTGGTCATCTATGGGGTGGTCATCTATGGGGTGGTCATCTATATGGTGGTCATCTATGGGTGGTCATCTATACGGTGGTCATCTATGGGGTGGTCATCTATGGGGTGATCATCTATATGGTGGTCATCTATGGGGTGGTCATCTATGGGGTGGTCATCTATAGGGTGGTCATCTATATATAGGGTGGTCATCTATGGGGTGATCATCTATGGGGTGGTCATCTATATGGTGGTCATCTATGGGGTGGTCATCTATATGGTGGTCATCTATGGGGTGGTCATCTATGGGGTGGTCATCTATGGGGTGGTCATCTATGGGGTGGTCATCTATAGGGTGGTCATCTATGGGGTGGTCATCTATATGGTGGTCATCTATGGGGTGGTCATCTATATGGTGGTCATCTATAGGGTGGTCATCTATGGGGTGGTCATCTATATGGTGGTCATCTATGGGGTGGTCATCTATAGGGTGGTCATCTATGGGGTGGTCATCTATGGGGTGGTCATCTATATGGTGGTCATCTATGGGGTGGTTATCTATATGGTGGTCATCTATATGGTGGTCATCTATGGGGTGGTTATCTATATGGTGGTCATCTATGGGGTGGTCATCTATGGGGTGGTCATCTATATGGTGGTCATCTATGGGGTGGTTATCTATATGGTGGTCATCTATATGGTGGTCATCTATGGGGTGGTTATCTATATGGTGGTTATCTATATGGTGGTCATCTATATGGTGGTCATCTACGGGGTGGTCATCTATGGGGTGGTCATCTATAGGGTGGTCATCTATATATAGGGTGGTCATCTATGGGGTGATCATCTATGGGGTGGTCATCTATATGGTGGTCATCTATGGGGTGGTCATCTATATGGTGGTCATCTATGGGGTGGTCATTTATGGGGTGGTCATCTATATGGTGGTCATCTATGGGGTGGTCATCTATATGGTGGTCATCTATGGGGTGGTCATCTATGGGGTGGTCATCTATATGGTGGTCATCTATGGGGTGGTCATCTATATGGTGGTCATCTATGGGGTGATCATCTATATGGTGGTCATCTATAGGGTGGTCATCTATGGGGTGGTCATCTATATGGTGGTCATCTATGGGGTGGTCATCTATGGGGTGGTCATCTATAGGGTGGTCATCTATGGGGTGGTCATCTATGGGGTGGTCATCTATGGGGTGGTCATCTATATGGTGGTCATCTATGGGTTGGTTATCTATATGGTGGTCATCTATATGGTGGTCATCTATGGGGTGGTCATCTATAGGGTGGTCATCTATGGGGTGGTCATCTATATGGTGGTCATCTATGGGGTGGTTATCTATATGGTGGTCATCTATATGGTAGTCATCTATATGGTGGTCATCTATGGGGTGGTTATCTATGGGGTGGTTATCTATATGGTGGTCATCTATGGGGTGGTTATCTATATGGTGGTCATCTATGGGGTGGTCATCTATATGGTGGTCATCTATGGGGTGGTCATCTATATGGTGGTCATCTATGGGGTGGTTATCTATATGGTGGTCATCTATGGGGTGGTCATCTATGAGGTGGTCATCTATGGGGTGGTCATCTATATGGTGGTCATCTATGGGGTGGTTATCTTTATGGTGGTCATCTATATGGTGGTCATCTATGGGGTGGTTATCTATATGGTGGTCATCTATGGGGTGGTCATCTATGGGGTGGTCATCTATGGGGTGGTCATCTATATGGTGGTCATCTATGGGGTGGTTATCTATATGGTGGTCATCTATATGGTGGTCATTCATGCACATACCCCACTCTGTAGGACTGGTTATTATCAAACAGAGAAGATTTTTTGTACGATTTTTGTTCTCCTCACAAGTGAATAGGAAAGAAATTCGAGAGAAGATTCTAAATGTCCATGAACCCAACAAACAGGTTCTGGAACATCACCTGAGGAAACCTAAAAAGCGTTCTGACCGTATTGTCACCATTATCCCCCGAGGATGGAACAGCAAAGATCACTAAGCCAAGTGCTGACATAAAACATCCGTAATTCTCTGTATTATATCTGTCATCTTATTAACAATATACAGTCCCCTCAGGCTATCTCATCTATCTCATATCTATCTATCTCCTATCTATCTATCTATCTATCTATCTCATATCTATCTATCTCCTATCTATCTATCTATCTCATATATATCTATCATCTATCTCATATCTATCTATCATCTATCTCCTATCTATCTATCCATCTCATATCTATCTATCTATCTATCTCATATCTATCTATCTCCAATTTATCTATCTATCTATCTCTCTATCTCATATCTATCTATCTATCTATCTATCTCATATCTATCTATCTATCTATCTCATATCTATCTATCTATCTATCTATCTCATATCTATCTATCTCCAATTTATCTATCTATCTATCTCTCTATCTCATATCTATCTATCTATCTATCTCATATCTATCTATCTATCTATCTATCTCATATCTATCTATCTCCAATTTATCTATCTATCTATCTCTCTATCTCATATCTATCTATCTCATTATCTATCTATCTATCTATCTATCTATCTCTCATGTCTATCTATCTATCTCATATCTATCTATCTATCTCATATCTAACTATCTATCTCTCATATCTATCTATCTATCTACCTAACTCATATCTATCTATCTTCTATCTATCTATCTCATATCTATTTATCTATCTCATATCTATCTCATATCTATCTATCTATCTATCTCTATCTATCTATCTATCTCATATCTATCTATCTCATATCTATTTATCTATCTATCTCATATCTATCTATCCATCTATCTATCTCATATCTATCTATCTCATATCTATTTATCTATCTATCTCATATCCATCTCATATCTATCTATCTATCTCATATCTATCTATATCATATCTATCTACCTATCTATGGAATTAACCTCATTTTTTTATCTCTATTTATCTCTTATCTATTTATCTATCTCATATCTATCTATCTATCATCTATCTATCTATCTATCTATCTATCATCTATCTATCTATCTATCTATCTATCTTTCTCATATCTATCTATCTATTGCATATCTATCTCATATCTATCTATCTCATATCTATCTACCTATCTATGGAATTAACCTCATTTTTTTCACCACATGATCTGGAGTCCAATACCTGGGACCGGGTTTTTTTTTTTATCTGCCTGCACCCACCTGCCTCTTCATTATTCTAGGAGTGCTGCTCCATCACATCTTTGTATCTATCTATCTATCTATCTATCTATCTATCTCATATCTATCTATCTCATATCTATCTATCTCATATCTATCTATCTATATATCTCATATCTATCTATTTATCTATCTCATATCTATCTATCTATCTCATATCTATCTATCTATCTATCTCATATCTATCTATCTATCTATCTATCTATCTATCTATCTATCTATCTATCTATCACCTATCTATCTATCTATCTATCTATCTATCGCATATCTATCTATCTCATATCTATCTATCTCATATCTATCTATCTATATATCTCATATCTATCTATCTATCTCATATCTATCTATCTATCTCATATCCATCTATCTATCTCATATCTATCTATCTATCTATCTATCTCATATCTATCTATCTATCTCATATCTATCTATCTTTCTATCTCCTATCTATCTCATATCCATCTATCATCTATCTATCTATCTATCTATCTATCTGTCTCATATCTATCTATCTATCTATCTATCTATCTCATATCTATCTATCTATCTCATATCCATCTATCTATCTTTCTATCTCCTATCTATCTCATATCTATCTATCTATCTATCTATCTATCATCTATCTATCTCATATCTGTCTATCTATCTATCTCATATCTATCATCTATCTATCTCATATCTATCTATCTTTCTCATATCTATCTATCTATCTATCTATCTCATATCTATCTATTTATCTATCTATCTCATATCTATCATCTATCTATCACATATCTATCTATCTCATATCTATCTATCTATCTATCTATCTATCTCATATCTATCATCTATCTATCTCATATCTATCATCTATCTATCCCATATCTATCTATCTATCTATCTCATATCTATCTATCTATCTATCTATCTATCTCATATCTATCACTTATCTATCTCATATCTATCTCACATCTATCATCTATCTATCTCATATCTATCTATCTATCTATCTATCTATCTATCTATCTATCTCATATCTATCTATCTATCTCATATCTATCATCTATCTATCCCATATCTATCTATCTATCTATCTATCTATCTCATATCTATCTATCTATCTCATATCTATCTATCTCCTATCTATCTATCTATCTCATATCTATCATCTATCTATCTCATATCTATCTATCTATCTATCTCATATCTATCTCATATCTATTTATCTATCTATCTATCTATCTCATATCTATCTATCTATCTCATATCTATCTATCTCATATCTATCTATCTATCTATCTATCTGTCTGTCTGTCTGTCTGTCTGTCTGTCTGTCTGTCTATCTATCTATCTATCTATCTCATATCTATCTATCTATCTCATATCTATCTATCTATCTATCTCATATCTATCTATCTATCTATCTATCTCATATCTATCTATCTATCTGTCTCATATCTATCTATCTATCTATCTATCTCATATCTATCATCTATCTATCTCATATCTATCTCATATCTATCTATCTATCTCATATCTATCTATCTATCTATCTCATATCTATCTATCTATCTCATATCTATCTATCTATCTATCTATCTCATATCTATCTATCTATCTATCTATCTATCTATCTATCTATCTCATATCTATCTTCAGGTCAGACCCACCTTGCTGACCCCCCTATCCCCCCCGGCCTGGGTCCATATATGTTGTCTTATAGATATTATTCTAGAATTCCTCTCATTTAGGGACCTAGAGTCCCGCTAGCTGGGACAGCGGGGCCTTTATCATTGTAGGTGAAGAATATTTCCCGTCTTTGTGCGGCTGATGTGCAGGAGCACCGGATTATTAAATGGGCGCAGGGAATCTGATACATTTTGTGAAATATTTCCTCTTCACATTCACCTACAGTCTGGGCTGGTGAAGTTTAGAGACTTTTTGGTGGTTTTGCACCTTTTTATAAATAGTTGATAAATTCATTACCACTGCATAAGACAAACCTTAAAGGGGTTATCCAGGACTAGAAAATCCCTGATAATATAATTCAAAAACAGCTCCCCGTCTGTCTCCAGGTTGTGTGCGGTATTACAGCTTGGCTCCTTTTACTCCAATAGAACTGGGCAGCAGAACCGCTCCCAACCTTATTAAAGGAATGAACTCTGTTTATCTGTTCCTGGATGACCCCTTTATCCGCTGGTCTGTACACACTAAAAAGTGTAAACCATGGCGCACAAATGAACCTGAGGTGCAGCGCTGCGCCAAATGTGAGACAAATCTACACACAAACAGCTCAAAAGACAATGATAAACGCTCCCACATCTTATCTCTCCCCATGTCCTACCTTCATGTCCTCCTCACATGACCTCGGGCCTGGTATTACAGCTCCTCAGGTCTCCGCTAGTATTTATACCTTAGTAACAGTCGCTGCGCCTCCCATCACTCACCTGCGTCTCTTCTACAGTTATGTTGCTTGGGGACTTTGGGGACCTGGAGGGTTTAGTGTACGTCACTGATTGCTGACTACACACCTTCTGGATTGTCTAACCTTACAGACATATTCTAAAGAACATCCTCCCAAGTATTGGCCAAGCCCTGTGCTATTAGGGAAACCAGTTCACATTCACCAGTTTGAAGCCTCCTTGTGCCATGATCTGGAAGCCTCCCTATACCATGATCTAGAAGCCTCCCTATACCATGATCTAGAAGCCACCCTATACCATGATCTAGAAGCCTCCCTATACCATCATCTGGAAGCCTCCCTATACCATGATCTAGAAGCCTCCCTATACCATGATCTAGAAGCCTCCCTATACCATCATCTAGAAGCCTCTCTATACCATGATCTGGAAGCCTCCCTATACCATGATCTAGAAGCCTCCCTATACCATCATCTGGAAGCCTCCCTATACCATGATCTGGAAGCCTCCCTATACCATGATCTAGAAGCCTCCCTGTACCATGATCTAGAAGCCTCCCTATACCATCATCTGGAAGCCTCCCTATACCATGATCTAGAAGCCTCCCTATACCATGATCTAGAAGCCTCCCTATACCATGATCTAGAAGCCTCCCTATACCATCATCTAGAAGCCTCTCTATACCATGATCTTGAAGCCTCCCTATACCATGATCTAGAAGCCTCCCTATACCATGATCTGGAAGCCTCCCTATACCATCATCTGGAAGCCTCCCTATACCATGATCTAGAAGCCTCTCTATACCATGATCTAGAAGCCTCCCTATACCATGATCTGGAAGCCTCCCTATACCATCATCTGGAAGCCTCCCTATACCATAATCTAGAAGCCACCCTATACCATCATCTGGAAGCCTCCCTATACCATGATCTAGAAGCCTCCCTATACCATCATCTAGAAGCCACCCTATACCATGATCTAGAAGCCTCCCTATACCATCATCTGGAAGCCATCCTATACCATGATCTAGAAGCCTCCCTATACCATCATCTGGAAGCCTCCCTATACCATGATCTAGAAGCCTCCCTATACCATGATCTCGAAGCCTCCCTATACCATGATCTAGAAGCCTCCCTATACCATGATCTAGAAGCCTCCCTATACCATGCTCTGGAAGCCTCCCTATACCATCATCTAGAAGCCTCCCTATACAATCATCTAGAAGCCTCCCTATACCATCATCTGGAAGCCTCCCTATACCATGATCTAGAAGCCTCCCTATACCATCATCTGGAAGCCTCCCTATACTATGATCTAGAAGCCTCCCTATACCATGATCTAGAAGCCTCTCTATACCATGATCTGGAAGCCTCCCTATACCATCATCTAGAAGCCTCCCGATACCATGATCTGGAAGCCTCCGTATACCATGATCTAGAAGCCTCCCTATACCATGATCTAGAAGCCTCCCTATACCATGATCTAGAAGCCTCCCGATACCATCATCTGGAAGCCTCCCTATACCATGATCTAGAAGCCTCCCTATACCATGATCTGGAAGCCTCCCTATACCATGATCTAGAAGCCTCCCTATACCATGATCTGGAAGCCTCCCTATACCATGATCTAGAAGCCTCCCTATACCATGATTTAGAAGCCTCCCTGTGCCATGATCAAGAAGCCTCCCTATACCATGATCTAGAAGCCTCCCTAAACCATGATCTGGAAGCCTCCCTATACCATGATCTAGAAGCCTCCCTATACCATGATCTGGAAGCCTCCCTATACCATGATCTAGAAGCCTCCCTATACCATGATCTAGAAGCCTCCCTATACCATCATCTGGAAGCCTCCCTATACCATGATCTAGAAGCCTCCCTATACCATGATCTGGAAGCCTCCCTATACCATGATCTAGAAGCCTCCCTATACCATGATCTGGAAGCCTCCCTAT
Source organism: Hyla sarda (assembly GCF_029499605.1). Classification (NCBI taxonomy): domain Eukaryota; kingdom Metazoa; phylum Chordata; class Amphibia; order Anura; family Hylidae; genus Hyla; species Hyla sarda. Next base: position 509,171 of record NW_026607614.1, read on the forward strand.
ACCATGATCTAGAAGCCTCCCTATACCATGATTTAGAAGCCTCCCTGTGCCATGATCAAGAAGCCTCCCTATACCATGATCTAGAAGCCTCCCTAAACCATGATCTGGAAGCCTCCCTATAACATGATCTGGAAGCCTCCCTATACCATGATCTGGAAGCCTCCCTGTGCCATGATCTGGAAGCCTCCCTATACCATGATCTGGAAGCCTCCCTATACCATGATCTTGAAGCCTCCCTAAACCATGATCTGGAAGCCTCCCTATACCATGATCTTGAAGCCTCCCTAAACCATGATCTGGAAGCCTCCCTATAACATGATCTGGAAGCCTCCCTATACCATGATCTGGAAGCCTCCCTGTGCCATGATCTGGAAGCCTCCCTATACCATGATCTGGAAACCTCCCTATACCATGATCTAGAAGCCTCCCTAAACCATGATCTGGAAGCCTCCCTATGCCATGATCTTGAAGCCTCCCTATACCATGATCTTGAAGCCTCCCTATACCATGATCAGGAAGCCTCCCTATACCATGATCTTGAAGCCTCCCTATACCATGATCTGGAAGCCTCCCTGTACCATGATCTGGAAGCCTCCCTATACCATGATCAGGAAGCCTCCCTGTACCATGATCTTGAAGCCTCCCTATACCATGATCTGGAAGCCTCCCTATACCATGATCTAGAAGCCTCCCTATACCATGATCTTGAAGCCTCCCTATACCATCATCTGGAAGCCTCCCTATGCCATGATCTGGAAGCCTCCCTATGCCATGATCTGGAAGCCTCCCTATACCATGATCTGGAAGCCTCCCTATACCATGATCTTGAAGCCTCCCTGTACCATGATCTAGAAGCCTCCCTGTACCATGATCTAGAAGCCTCCCTATACCATCACCTGGAAGCCTCCCTATACCATGATCTGGAAGCCTCCCTATACCATGATCTGGAAGCCTCCCTATACCATGATCTAGAAGCCTCCCTATACCATGATCAGGAAGCCTCACTGTGCCATGATCTGGAAGCCTCCCTATACCATGATCAGGAAGCCTCCCTATACCATGATCTTGAAGCCTCCCTATACCATGATCTGGAAGCCTCCCTGTACCATGATCTGGAAGCCTCCCTATACCATGATCAGGAAGCCTCCCTGTACCATGATCTTGAAGCCTCCCTATACCATGATCTTGAAGCCTCCCTAAACCATGATCTGGAAGCCTCTCTATACCATGATCTGGAAGCCTCCCTAAACCATGATCTGGAAGCCTCCCTATAACATGATCTGGAAGCCTCCCTATACCATGATCTGGAAGCCTCCCTGTGCCATGATCTGGAAGCCTCCCTATACCATGATCTGGAAGCCTCCCTATACCATGATCTAGAAGCCTCCCTAAACCATGATCTGGAAGCCTCCCTATGCCATGATCTTGAAGCCTCCCTATACCATGATCTTGAAGCCTCCCTATACCATGATCAGGAAGCCTCCCTATACCATGATCTTGAAGCCTCCCTATACCATGATCTGGAAGCCTCCCTGTACCATGATCAGGAAGCCTCCCTGTACCATGATCTTGAAGCCTCCCTATACCATGATCTGGAAGCCTCCCTATACCATGATCTAGAAGCCTCCCTATACCATGATCTTGAAGCCTCCCTATACCATCATCTGGAAGCCTCCCTATGCCATGATCTGGAAGCCTCCCTATGCCATGATCTGGAAGCCTCCCTATACCATGATCTGGAAGCCTCCCTATACCATGATCTTGAAGCCTCCCTGTACCATGATCTAGAAGCCTCCCTGTACCATGATCTAGAAGCCTCCCTATACCATCATCTGGAAGCCTCCCTATACCATCATCTGGAAGCCTCCCTATACCATGATCTGGAAGCCTCCCTATACCATGATCTAGAAGCCTCCCTATACCATGATCAGGAAGCCTCACTGTGCCATGATCTGGAAGCCTCCCTATACCATGATCAGGAAGCCTCCCTATACCATGATCTTGAAGCCTCCCTATACCATGATCTGGAAGCCTCCCTGTACCATGATCTGGAAGCCTCCCTATACCATGACCAGGAAGCCTCCCTGTACCATGATCTTGAAGCCTCCCTATACCATGATCTTGAAGCCTCCCTATACCATGATCTGGAAGCCTCTCTATACCATGATCAGGAAGCCTCCCTATACCATGATCTAGAAGCCTCCCTATACCATGATCTAGAAGCCTCCCTATACCATCATCTTGAAGCCTCCCTATACCATGATCTGGAAGCCTCCCTATACCATGATCTTGAAGTCTTGATTTGATCTTGATTTGACCAAATCCCACATTACAAGACTGAATACGCCATTACTGAGTACATAACAAGACTGTCTAGGTTATACATTTCTGACCACTAGGCAATCCTGACTAGAACATTTTCTTTTTCGGCACAAGTTTAACCCCTTAAGGACCTAGGGCGTATGGATATGCCCTGGCTTTCTGGTACTTAAGGACCCAGGACGTATCCATACGCCCATGGGAATTTCTGTCCCCGCCGCTCACCGGGCGGGTACCGGACCGGGGTGCCTGCTGATATCAATCAGCAGGCACCCCGAGAAAATGCCCAGGGGGGGTCATCAGACCCCCCATGTCGGTGATCGGTGCAAATCGCAAGTGAATTCACACTTGCGATTTGCGCCGATTCAGGTCTATGGTGACCCGATGACCCGGAATAGAAGGGGGATCGCGGGTGTCCATGACACCCACGATCCCCCTGAAGCGATAGGAGTGAGGTGGCAGGGGTTCCACGCCTCCTATCCCTGGTATTGGTCATCAAGACGCGACCACCAATAGCAGATTGGGGGCGGTGGGCTTTACTTTCGGTTTCCCCATCCTGCTCACCCACAATAGGCGGGACAGAACGGGGAAATGACAGAAGACCGGCGCCGAAGTCCACTCACCCATCGGCGACAGCAGCGGGCGACGATCGACGGAAGAAGAGGACGGCGACGCAGCTCCATGGATCCTACCGAAGCCGGTGAGTTGCTTAGCAACATCTGGAGGGCTACAGTCTGAGACCACTATAGAGTGGTCTATAAACTGTAGCCCTCCAGATGTTGCAATACTACAACTCCCAGCATGCCCAGAGAGCTGTTTAGGCATGCTGGGATTTGCAGTTTTGCAACAGCTGGAGAGCTGCAGTTTGAGACCACTGCACAGTGATCTCTATACTGTCGCTCTCCAGATCTTGCAAAACTACAACTCCCAGCATGCCCACATAGCAGTTTGCTGTCTGGGGATGCTGGGATTTGCAGTTTTGCAACTTCTGGAGGGGCACAGTTTGGAGATCACTGTGCACTGGTCTCTAAACTGTAGCCCTCCAGATGTTGCAAAACTGCAAATCCCAGCATGCCCAAACAGCAAACAGCTGTCTCAGCATGTTGGGAGTTGTAGTTGTGTACCTCCAGCTGTTGCATAACTACATCTCCCAGCATGCCTTTCGGCGATCAGTACATGCTGGGAGTTGTAGTTTTGCAACACCTGGAGGCACACTGGTTGGAAAATACTGAGTTAGGTAACTGAAGGTTTTCCAACCAGTGTGCCTCCAGCTTTTGCAACAGTACAACTCCCAGCATGCACTGTCTGTCAGTAAATGCTGGGAGTTGAAGTTTTGAAACAGCTGGAGGTTCCCCCCCCCCCCCATGTGAACGTACAGGGTACATTCACACATGGAGGTTTACAGTAAGTTTTCTGCTTCAAGTTTTGCCGCAGCACAAACTCCTAGCGGTGAACTCACCGTAACCCGCCAGTGCGAATGTACCCTAAAAACACTACACTACACTAACACATAATAAAGAGTAAAACACTACATATACACCCCCTTACACTGCCCCCCCCCCCCCCCCAATAAAAATGAAAAAGGTATCGTACGGCAGTGTTTCCAAAACGGAGCCTCCAGCTGTTACAAATCACCAACTCCCAGCATTTCCCGACAGCCACTGACTGTCCAGGCATGCTGGGAGTTTAGCAACAGCTGGAGGCCCCCTGTTTGGGAATCACTGGCGTAGAATACCCCTATGTCCACCCCTATGCAATCCCTATGAAGTCCTCAAATGTGCATGGCGCACGCTCACTTCCGAGCCTTGTCGTATTTCAAGGAAACAGTTTAGGGCCACAAATGGGGTATTTCCGTACTCGGGAGAAATTGCACTACAAATTTGGGGGGCTTTTTTCCTTTTACCCCTTATGAAAATGAAAAGTTTTTATTTTTTAAACTAACATGCTGGTGTTACCCCATACTTTTTATTTTCACAAGCGGCAAAAGGAAAAAAAGACCCCCAAAATTTGTAACGCAATTTCTCCTGAGTACGGAAATACCCCATATGTGGGCGTAAAATGCTCTGCGGACGCACTACAAGGCTCAGGAGTGAGAGTGCACCATGTACATTTGAGGCCTAAATTGGTGATTTGCACAGGGGTGGCTGATTTTACAGCGGTTCTGATATAAACGCAAAAAAATAAATACCCACATGTGACCCCATTTTGGAAACGACACCCCTCACAGAATGTAACAAGAGGTATAGTGAGCCTTAACACCCCACAGGTGTTTGACAAAATAGTTGGATGGGAAAATGAGAAAAAAAATGTTTAGCTAAAATGCTGGTTGTCACGGCCCGCACCGTGTCCCGGTGCCCTGCGCGGGGCCGTCTGCGCCTCCTCTCCCGCTCCTGTGTGCCCGTGCCCCGGCATTCTCCTCCCCGCCACTTACCTTCCTCCTCTGTCACTCCCGCTGGGCAGCATCCTCGTCCCGCTCGCACGGGAGCCGCGTCCTTGCGCTTCTCTCGGCGCGTCTCCCGTGCATCCTCCTGCAGTGCTGGTGCGCGCGCGTCTCTCCCCCAGGGCGCGCGCGCGCCACTCTGTGGGATTTAAAGGGGCAGTACCCTTTCTATTTGTCACCTAGTTGCTCCCACCTTATTTAAGCATTCCACTTCCCTTGTTCCCTGCCGGATCTTTGTGCTATTGCCCTAGAGAAAGCGTACCACTACTGTTGACTACCTGTGCTACCTGACCTTTTAGCTACGTCCCCGACTTCGTACCTTAGCCGCCAGCCCTTGACCTTCTGCTACGTCCCTGACTACGCACCCAGTCTCCAGCCTCAGACCTTAGCTTTACCCAACCCACGACCTACCATCAGCCCGACAGGTTGCCCGCTCCCTACCTCCCGGTGACTCCTCTCTGTGCCAAGTACCACCTCGGCCGCCCACGTGGTCGAGTCGTACCAGCGGAAGTGACCTGGACGTCGCCTGCCGCAGCAAGTCCATCCTGCTTCGTGGCGGGCTCTGGTGAAGACCAGCGGCGTCTTAGATTCCGCTCCCTGGTGCGGCTCTCTACATCTGCCACGCGGTGCTCAGCGGATCCACCTCCAGTCTTCTCCGGTGAGTGTCACATCAAGATCCGGCCATGGATCCCGCCAAGGTGCCTCTTTCCAGCATCGCGGATCTCTCTACTGTGGTGGCTCAGCAGTCCCAGCAGTTGGCACAACAGGCTCAACAACTGAACCAATTATCCGCCATGATGGAGCAGCTTCTCACCATGCAGCAGCAGCAGCTTCAGCAGCCGCAGCCACGGCCAGAGCCTCCAGCCTCAGCTCTCGGTCCCAAGTTGCGACTCTCCCTGCCCAACAAGTTTGAGGGTGACTCCAAGGCGTGCAGGGGTTTTGTGTCCCAATGCTCCATGCATATAGAATTAATGGCAGACCAGTTCCGATCGGAACGGGCCAAGGTGGCCTTTGTCCTCAGTCTCCTTTCTGGAAGAGCTTTGGCCTGGGCCACCCCTCTTTGGGACAAAGGTGACCCTATTACATCGGACCTGCAAACCTTTTTTACCGTGTTCCGGAGCGCCCTCGAGGAACCTGCCCGAGCATCTTCTGCCGAGTCTGCCCTCTTGAACCTTTGTCAGGGAGATTCGTCAGTCGGTGATTATGCCATCCAGTTTCGCACCCTAGCGTCTGAACTGGACTGGAATGAACCGGCACTGTGTGCCACCTTCAAGAAGGGCCTGTCAAGTAGGGTCAAGGATGCCCTGGCCACTCGTGACCCCCCCCCCTCTTCTCTTCAGGATTTAATCCATTTGGCTACCCGCATCGACCTCCGTTTTGCAGAGAGGCAAGGGGAACTCCGCCAGGAGCGCCAGCAGCCAAGACCACGTCGCTTCCCTAGGCTGGCTCCGGTATTGCAACACCCACCAGAGGCCTCCTCATCTTCAGTTGTTGACGAGCCCATACAAGTGGACCGGGCCCGTCTTACCCCTCAGGAAAGAACCCGTCGCAGGGAGGAGAATCTTTGCCTCTACTGTGCCAGCCCGGAACACTTCTTGAATCATTGCCCTCTCCGTCCTCCTCGCCAGGGAAACGCTCACACCTAGGAGACGTGGGAGAGGCGACCCTAGGTGAGAGGAACTCCTCTCCCCACTTGAATATCCCAGTTCAGATCACTTCTCCCTCGGGTAATACCTTTACTGTTCCCGCTCTTGTGGACTCTGGTTCTGCCGGCAATTTTCTTTCCGCTCACCTAGTTTCTAAGTACCGCCTTCCAGTCTCTCGGCTCCCTAAACCTTTGTACATATCTTCCATCAGTGGGGAGTGCCTTAATACCGCAGTGCTTGAGGTGACTGCTCCACTCGAGATGCAGATTGGGGTGCTTCATAAGGAAAGTATCGTCTTCTACGTACTAACTCGCTGCACTTCTAATGCTCTCCTGGGTCTTCCTTGGTTGCAGCTTCACGCCCCACTCTTGGACTGGTGCTCCGGAGAGGTTACTCGTTGGGGTCCGGATTGCCAGAACCGTTGCCTGAAATCGGTTCAACCCAGATTTCCTTCTCCCAGTTCTGCCCTACCTGGCCTTCCAGTCCACTATCGAGAATTCGCCGACGTTTTTTCTGAGCAGCAAGCGGAGTGTCTACCTCCTCACCATCCCTATGACTGCCCTATCGACCTCCTGCCTGGCACCTCCCCTCCTCGGGGTAGGATTTATCCACTGTCCGCGCCCGAGACCAAGGCCATGTCGGATTACATCCGGGAGAACCTACAGAGGGGATTCATCCGAAAATCCGGCTTCTTCTTTGTGGAAAAGAAGGATGGTTCGCTACGCCCCTGTATTGATTATTGAGGGTTGAATAAGATAACTATCAAAAATCGGTATCCTCTTCCACTCATTTCCGAGCTCTTTGATCGCTTACGCAGAGCTAAGATCTTCTCTAAGTTGGATCTTCGAGGTGCCTATAACTTGATAAGGATCAGAAAGGGGGACGAATGGAAGACTGCATTTAATACCCGAGATGGACACTATGAATATCTTGTAATGCCTTTCGGCCTGTGTAACGCACCAGCAGTTTTTCAGGAATTCGTCAACGACATTTTCCGGGATCTCCTGTACTCCTGTGTTGTCTATCTCGATGACATTCTCATCTTCTCCCCCAGTTTAGAGGTTCACCGGACCCAAGTACGCCAAGTTCTTCGTCGCCTGAGAAGTAACCATCTTTATGCCAAACTCGAAAAGTGCCTCTTTGAGCAGACCAGCCTCCCATTTCTTGGTTATGTCATCTCTAGCCAAGGGCATCGCATGGACCCAAATAAATTGTCCGCTGTTCTGAACTGGCCTCAGCCTTCTGGATTAAAAGCTATTCAGCGCTTTTTAGGCTTTGCCAACTATTATCGGCAGTTCATTTCACATTACTCTACGCTAGTAGCACCCCTTGTGGCTCTGACTAAAAAGGGAGCGGACCCCAAGGCTTGGCCTCCTCCTGCCGTAGAAGCCTTCTCCCAACTCAAGTCTGCCTTTGCCTCTGCTCCGGTCTTGACACGCCCCGACCCAGACAAGTCTTTTTCCCTGGAGGTGGACGCCTCCTCCGTGGGAGCTGGAGCAATCTTAATGCAGCAATCCACCAAGGGCAAAATGTCCACCTGCGGTTTCTTCTCAAAGACCTTTTCTCCAGCAGAGAGAAATGATACCATTGGGGCAAGGAGCCCTTGGCTATTAAATTAGCTCTGGAGGAGTGGCGTCATTGGTTGGAGGGTACAGTCCTCCCAATTTCCATTTATACGGATCACAAGAATCTCCTTTACCTGCAAACCGCGCAACGGCTGAACCCCCGACAAGCCAGGTGGTCTTTGTTCTTCTCTCGTTTTAACTTCCAGATCCGCTTCCGTCCAGCTCATAAGAATATCAGAGCAGATGCTCTCTCCAGGGCCTCTGATGTAACGGGACTAGACTCACAGCCTCAGCACATCATTCCTCCTGACCGCCTCATTCCTGCAGCACCGGCTTCCCTTCTTCAGGTACCTCCTGGGAAGACCTTTGTACCTCCTCACCTAAGAACCAAGATCTTGAACTGGGGCCACTCTTCCTTCCTAGCAGGACATCCAGGGGTCCAGAACTCCATCTCCCTCATTTCCCGTCACTATTGGTGGCCCAGCCTACCCCGCGATGTCTCCGATTTTGTTCGTGCTTGTGTCATCTGTGCCCGGAATAAAACTTCTCGTCTGAGGCCTGCTGGCTTACTGCAACCGCTTCCCATTCCGGAATCTCCTTGGGACCATATAGCCATGGATTTTATCACGGACTTGCCACCGTCCTCCAATTCCACTGTAATCTGGGTTGTAGTGGACAGATTCTCTAAAATGGCTCACTTTATCCTGCTCCCCAGTCTACCATCCGCAACCCAGCTAGCAAGTTTGTTTTTCCGTCACATCTTCCGGCTCCATGGTCTCCCTCTCCATATTGTGTCTGACAGGGGGGTGCAATTTGTCTCAAAGTTCTGGCGTGCTCTGTGTAATCGCCTCAAAGTCAAGTTGGATTTCTCCTCTGCGTACCACCCTCAAACCAATGGTCAAGCGGAAAGAGTGAACCAGACCCTTGGTACCTATCTTCGTCTCTTCGTCTCTGCACGACAAGATGATTGGTCCTCTCTTCTACCCTGGGCCGAATTTTCTTATAATCATCATGACTCTGGTTCTTCCGGAAACTCCCCGTTCTTCATTGTCTATGGACACCATCCCCGCCCTCCTCTCCCACTGCCCATCTCCTCCGAGGTCCCTGCGGTTGATTCCCTGGTTCGAGATTTCCAGGCCATTTGGAAAGACACCCAACGCTCATTAACCCATGCTTCCTCCCGTATGAAACTCCAGGCTGACAAGAAGAGAAGGCCTCCACCAATTTTCCGTCCCGTTGACAAGGTGTGGCTTTCCGCCAAGCATGTTCGCCTTAAACAGCCGAGTTATAAACTAGGACCTCGTTTTCTGGGCCCATTCAAGGTTCTACGTCAAAATAACCCGGTGGCCTACAAGTTGCTCCTGCCTCGTTCTCTTCGTATCCCTAACACCTTCCATGTCTCCCTCCTCAAACCGTTGGTCTTGAATCGATTTTCCACCAAGTCTTGTACTCCATCTCCAATCTCTGGTGTCTCCGACATTTTTGAAGTGCAACAAATTCTTGCCTCCAAGCTCTCCAGAGGAAGACGGTTCTTTTTGGTTGACTGGAAGGGATTTGGTCCTGAGGGGAGGTCGTGGGAACCCGAAGAGAACATCCTGGACAAGAACTTAATCCAGAAGTTCCTGCAACTCAAAAGGAAGAGAGGGCCAAAGGGGGGGGGGGGGGTACTGTCACGGCCCGCACCGTGTCCCGGTGCCCTGCGCGGGGCCGTCTGCGCCTCCTCTCCCGCTCCTGTGTGCCCGTGCCCCGGCATTCTCCTCCCCGCCACTTACCTTCATCCTCTGTCACTCCCGCTGGGCAGCATCCTCCTCCCGCTCGCACGGGAGCCGCGTTCTTGCGCTTCTGTCGGCGCGTCTCCCGTGCATCCTCCTGCAGTGCTGGTGCGCGCACGTCTCTCCCCCAGTGCGCGCGCGCGCCACTCTGTGAGATTTAAAGGGGCAGTACCCTTTCTATTTGTCACCTAGTTGGTCCCACCTTATTTAAGCATTCCACTTCCCTTGTTCCCTGCCGGATCTTTGTGCTTTTGCCCTAGAGAAAGCGTACCACTACTGTTGACTACTTGTGCTACCTGACCTTTTAGCTACGTCGCCGACTTCGTACCTTAGCCGCCAGTCCTTGACCTTCTGCTACATCCCTGACTACGCACCCAGTCTCCAGCCTCAGACCTTAGCTTTACCCAACCCACGACCTACCATCAGCCCGACAGGTTGCCCGCTCCCTACCTCCCGGTGACTCCTCTCTGTGCCAAGTACCACCTCGGCCGCCCGCGTGGTCGAGTCGTACCAGCGGAAGCGACCTGGACGTCGCCTGCCACAGCAAGTCCATCCTGCTCTGGTGAAGACCAGCGGCGTCTTAGATTCCGCTCTCTGGTGCGGCTCTCTACATCTGCCACGCGGTGCTCAGAGGATCCACCTCCAGTCTTCTCCGGTGAGTGTAACACTGGTGTTACCCTAAATTTTTCATTTTCACAAGGGAAAATAAGAAAAAAGCCCCCCAAAATTTGTAACCCCATTTCTTCTGAGTAAGAACATACCCCATATGTGGATGTAAAGTGATCTGCGGGCGAACTACAATGCTCAGAAGAGAAGGAGTGCCATTGGGATTTTGGAGAGAAAGTTTGTCCTGAATTGAAGGCCACGTGTGTTTACAAAGCCTCCATAGTGCCAGAACAATGGACCCCCGACACATGTGACCATTTTGGAAACTACACTCCTCATGTAATGTAATAAGGGGTGCAGTGAGCATTTACGCCCCACAGGTGTCTGACAGATTTTTGGAACAGTGATCCGTGAAAATGAAAAACGTAATTTTTCATTTGCTCAGCCCACTGTTCCAAAGATCTGTCAAATGCCAGTGGGGTGTAAGTACTCACTGCACCACTTATTAAATTCTGTGAGGGGTGTAGTTTCCAAAATGGGGTCACATGTGGGGGGGTCCACTGTTCTGGCACCATGGGGGGCTTTGTAAACATGGCCTCTGACTACCATTCCAAATGAATTCTCTTTCAAAAATCTCAATGGCGCTCCTCCTCTTCTGAGCATTGTAGTGCACCAGCAGAGCCCTTGACGTCCACACATGGGGTATTTCCATACTCAGAAGAGATTGGGGTACAAATTTTGGTGGTCATTTTCTTCTATTACCCCTTGTAAAAAATGTCAAATTTGGGGAAAACACAGCATTTTAATGAAAAAAAATATTTTTTTCATTTACACATCCAAATTTCACAAAAAGTTGTGAAATACCTGTGAGGTGTTATGGCTCACTGTACCCCTTGTTACATTCCTTGAGGGGTGTAGTTTCCAAAATAGTATGCCATGTGTTTTTTTTTTGCTGTTCTGGCACCACAGGGGCTTCCTAAATGCGATATGCCCCCCAAACACCATTTCAGCAAAATTTGCTTTCCAAAAGCCTACTGTGACTCCTTCTCTTCTGAGCATTGTAGTTCGCTTGCAGAGCATTTTACGTCCTAACCAGGGGTATTTATATACTCAGAAGAGATGGGGTTACAAATTTTGGGGTGCATTTCCTCCTATTACCCTTTGTAAAAATGATAAATTTGGGGAAAAACTGCACTTTAGTGAAAAATTTTTTTTTTTTCATTTGTACATCCGATTTTAACGAATAGTCGTCAAACATCCTGTGGGGTGTTAAGGCTCACTGGACAACTTGTTACGTGCTTTGAGGGGTACAGTTTCCGAAATGGTATGCCATTTGGGGGTTTTCTGCTGTTCTGGCACCATAGGGGCTTCCTAAATGTGACATGCCCCCCAAAAACCATTTCAGCAAAATTCACTCTCCAAAATCCCCTTGTCGCTCCTTCCATTCTGAGCCTTCTACTGCGCCCGCCGAACACTTTACATCCACATATGAGGTATTTCCTTATTGAGAGAAATTGGGTTACAAATTTTGGGGGGATTTTCCATTTATTACCCCTTGTAAAAATTCAAAAACTAGGTCTACAAGAACATGCCAGTGTAAAATATGAAGATTTAGAATTTTCTCCTTCACTTTGCTGCTATTCCTGTGAAACACCTAAAGGGTTAACAAACTTACTGAATGTCATTTTGAATACTTTGAGGGGTGCAGTTTTTATAATGGGGTCATTTATGGAGTATTTTTTAATAAGAAAGCCCTTCAAATCCACTTCAAAACTGAAGTGGTCCCTGAAATATTCCGTTTTTGAAAATTTTGTGAAAAATTGGAAAATTGCTGCTGAACTTTGAAGCCTCTGATGTCTCCAAAAGTAAAAACATAAAGTAGACATATTGTATATGTGAATCAATATATAATTTATTTGGAATATCCATTTTCCTTATAAGCAGAGAGCTTCAAAGAAAAAAAAATGCAAAATGTTCAATTTTTTCATCAAATCTTGGAATTTTTCACGAAGAAATGATACAAGTATTGACAAAATTTAACCACTAACATAAAGTAGAATATATTACGAAAAAACTTTCTTGGAATCAGAATGAAAAGTAAAAGCATCAGAGTTATTAATGCTGACAGTGGTCAGATGTTCAAAAAATGGCCGGGTCCTTAAGGTATATTTGGGCTGGGTCCTTAAGGGGTTAAGCAACTTTGGTGGTTTTTGGAACTAAATTAGAGAAAACATATGCAGACTTAGGCTGGGTTCACCGCAGGCAAAAAAGTGGTCGACCGCGTTTTTGCCTACGGTCAGGAAACTGCATACGGACGAAAACGCAGCCGACCGGAGGCTGCGGTTCACTCCGGTCGGCTCATAAACATGCATTAAATACGGTCCCCGTATACGGCTGAGTGCGGGCGCCGCGATTCACCCCCACCCCCCCTCCCCCAGCCGTATACGGGAACCGTAAGTACAAAACGTGGTGTGAACCCAGCCTAAGGCTAAGTTTCTACTATTATTTTTTGGAGGGAAAAACGCAGAGAAAAACGCCAAATCTGCCGCATGATGTTTTTTCAGCCAAAAAACGCTGCAGACAGATGTTAGCTGTAAATCAATGAGAAATCGCTAAATTCTTTGTCCATTAGGCGTTTTTTCATTTTGGATTTTTTTTTTTTTTTTAGCTTTTTGGCGTTTTTTCTCTCTTTTTTGGAGTTTTTCAGCTCCTTGGTGGTTTTCCAAAGTCACAGCATGTTGAGCCACTGGCGTTTTTTAGTCAAAATCATGGCGTTTTTCTCCCTTAGAAGTCTATGGAAGTGAAAAAACGCCATTAAAAACGCCATGTATGTTTGCATTTGGCGTTTTTCTGCGAAAAAAAAGGGGTCTGTTCCCAAGAAGAGGAACAGCAGCCATTTTCTCTGGAGTCAGCCAAAAAGTTGAAAAATCCAATTTGTAAAGGCTGGAAAAACTGCCAAAGTGCCAAAAATGCAACTTCCACACAAATTATATATATTATTAGGTCACCTCCTTGTTATATATACAGTCCTGATATATTATATATATTATTAGGTCACCTCCTTGTTATATATACAGTCCTGATATATTATATATATTATTAGGTCACCCCCTTGTTATATATACAGTCCTGATATATTATATATATTATTAGGTCACCCCCTTGTTATATATACAGTCCTGATATAGTATATATATTATTAGGTCACCTCCTTGTTATATATACAGTCCTGGGTATAAATAGATCATGGAGAGATCTCTGTACTGTCCTGATATTATATATATATTTTTAGGTCACCTCCTTGTTATATATACAGTCCTGGGTATAAATAGATCATGGAGAGATCTCTGTACTGTCCTGATATATTATATATATTATTAGGTCACCTCCTTGTTATATATACAGTCCTGGGTATAAATAGATCATGGAGAGATCTCTGTACTGTCCTTATATATTATATATATTATTAGGTCACCTCCTTGTTATATATACAGTCCTGGGTATAAATAGATCATGGAGAGATCTCTGTACTGTCCTGATATATTTATACATATTATTAGATCACCTCCTTGTTATATATACAGTCCTGTGTATAAATAGATCATGGAGAGATCTCTGTACTGTCCTGATATATTATATATATTATTAGGTCACCTCCTTGTTATATATACAGTCCTGGGTATAAATAGATCATGGAGAGATCTCTGTACTGTCCTGATATTATATATATATATATTATTAGGTCACCTCCTTGTTATATATACAGTCCTGGGTATAAATAGATCATGGAGAGATCTCTGTACTGTCCTGATATATTATATATATTATTAGGTCACCTCCTTATTATAGATACAGTCCTGGGTATAAATAGATCATGGAGAGATCTCTGTACTGTCCTGATATATTATATATATTATTAGGTCACCTCCTTGCTATATATACAGTCCTGGGTATAAATAGATCATGGAGAGATCTCTGTACTGTCCTGATATATTATATATATTATTAGGTCACCTCCTTGTTATATATACAGTCCTGGGTATAAATAGATCATGGAGAGATCTCTGTACTGTCCTGATATTATATATATATATATATATATATATATATATATATATATATCTTAGGTCACCTCCTTGTTATATATACAGTCCTGTATATAAATAGATCATGGAGAGATCTCTGTACTGTCCTGATATATTATATATATTATTAGGTCTCCTCCTTGTTATATATACAGTCCTGGGTATAAATAGATCATGGAGAGATCTCTGTACTGTCCTGATATATTATATATATTATTAGGTCACCTCCTTGTTATATATACAGTCCTGTATATAAATAGATCATAGGGAGATCTCTGTACTGTCCTGATATATTATATATATATTATTAGGTCACCTCCTTGTTATATATACAGTCCTGGGTATAAATGGATCATGGAGAGATCTCTGTACTGTCCTGATATATTATATATATTATTAGGTCACCTCCTTGTTATATATACAGTCCTGGGTATAAATAGATCATGGAGAGATCTCTGTACTGTCCTTATATATTATATATATTATTAGGTCACCTCCTTGTTATATATACAGTCCTGGGTATAAATAGATCATGGAGAGATCTCTGTACTGTCCTGATATATTTATACATATTTATTAGGTCCCCCCTAATCCTTCTTTTTTCTAAACTAAATAACCCTAATTCTGATAATCCTTCTGGGTACTGTAGTCCTCCCATTCCCCGTATTACCCTGGTTGCCCGTCTATGAACTCTCTCCAGCTCCATCATATCTTTCTTGTACACTGGTGCCCAGTACTGTACACAGTATTCTATGTGTGGTCTGACCAGTACTGTACACAGTATTCTATGTGTGGTCTGATCAGTACTGTACACAGTATTCTATGTGCGGTCTGACCAGTACTGTACACAGTATTCTATGTGTGGTCTGACCAATACTGTACACAGTATTCTATGTGTGGTCTGACCAGTACTGTACACAGTATTCTATGTGTGGTCTGACCAGTACTATACACAGTATTCTATGTGTGGTCTGACCAGTACTGTACACAGTATTCTATGTGGGGTCTGACCAGTACTGTACACAGTATTCTATGTGGGGTCTGACCAGTACTGTACACAGTATTCTATGTGTGGTCTGACCAGTACTGTACACAGTATTCTATGTGTGGTCTGACCAGTACTGTACACAGTATTCTATGTGTGGTCTGACCAGTACTGTACACAGTATTCTATGTGGGGTCTGACCAGTACTGTACACAGTATTCTATGTGGGGTCTCACCAGTACTGTACACAGTATTCTATGTGTGGTCTGACCAGTACTGTACACAGTATTCTATGTGTGGTCTGACCAGTACTGTACACAGTATTCTATGTGTGGTCTGACCAGTACTGTACACAGTATTCTATGTGGGGTCTGACCAGTACTGTACACAGTATTCTATGTGTGGTCTGACCAGTACTGTACACAGTATTCTATGTGTGGTCTGACCAGTACTGTACACAGTATTGTATGTGCGGTCTGACAAGTACTGTACACAGTATTCTATGTGTGGTCTGACCAGTACTGTACACAGTATTCCATGTGTGGTCTGACCAGTATTGTACACAGTATTCTATGTGTGGTCTGACAAGTACTGTACACAGTATTCTATGTGTGGTCTGACCAGTACTGTACACAGTATTCCATGTGTGGTCTGACCAGTACTGTACACAGTATTCTATGTGCGGTCTGACCAGTACTGTACACAGTATTCTATGTGTGGTCTGACCAGTACTGTACACAGTATTCTATGTGCGGTCTGACCAGTACTGTACACAGTATTCTATGTGTGGTCTGACCAGTACTGTACACAGTATTCTATGTGTGGTCTGACCAGTACTGTACACAGTATTCTATGTGTGGTCTGACCAGTACTGTGCACAGTATTCCATGTGTGGTCTGGCCAGTACTGTACACAGTATTCTATGTGTGGTCTGACCAGTACGGTGCACAGTATTCTATGTGTGGTCTGACCAGTACTGTACACAGTATTCTATGTGTGGTCTGACCAGTACTGTACACAGTATTCTATGTGTGGTCTGACCAGTACTGTACACAGTATTCTATGTGTGGTCTGACCAGTACTGTACACAGTATTCCATGTGTGGTCTGACCAGTACTGTACACAGTATTCTATGTGCGGTCTGACCAGTACTGTACACAGTATTCCATGTGTGGTCTGACCAGTACTGTACACAGTATTCTCTGTGTGGTCTGACCAGTACTGTACACAGTATTCTATGTGTGGTCTGACCAGTACTGTACACAGTATTCTATGTGTGGTCTGACCAGTACTGTACACAGTATTCTATGTGTGGTCTGACCAGTAATGTACGCAGTATTCTATGTGTAGTCTGACCAGAACTGTACACAGTATTCTGTGTGTGGTCTGACCAGTACTGTACACAGTATTCTATGTGTGGTCTGATCAGTACTGTACACAGTATTCTATGTGTGGTCTGACCAGTATTGTACACAGTATTCTATGTGTGGTCTGACAAGTACTGTACACAGTATTCTATGTGTGATCTGACCAGTACTGTACACAGTATTCTATGTGTGGTCTGACCAGTACTGTACACAGTATTCTATGTGTGGTCTGACCAGTACTGTACACAGTATTCTATGTGTGGTCTGACCAGTACTGTACACAGTATTCTATGTGTGGTCTGACAAGTACTGTACACAGTATTCTATGTGCGGTCTGACCAGTACTGTACACAGTATTCTATGTGTGGTCTGACCAGTACTGTGCACAGTATTCTATGTGTGGTCTGACCAGTACTGTACAGAGTATTCTATGTGTGGTCTGACTAGTACTGTACACAGTATTCTATGTGTGCTCTGACCAGTACTGTACACAGTATTCTATGTGTGGTCTGACTAGTGATTTGTATAGCGGTAGAATTATTTCCTTGTCACGGGCATCTATGCTCCTATTGATGCCCCCCATGATTTTATTAGCCTTCGCAACAGCTGCCCGACACTGGTCACTAGAGCTAAATTTACTATTAACTAAGACCCCTAAGTCCTTTTCAATGTCAGTCGTCCCAAGTGTTCTCCCATTTAATACATAATCCCAGCCCGGATTGTTCCTCCCCATGTGCATTACTTTACATTTATCAGTGTTACCTCATCTGCCACTTCCCAGCCCAAACCTCAACCTATCCAGATCCATTTGTAACAGTTCACTGTCCTCTATTGTGTTATCTACTATACACAGTGCACAGTCCTCTATTGTGTTTACCGCTTTACAGAGTTTAGTCTCATCTGCAAAAATTGCTACTTTACTATTCAACCCCTCTACAAGGTCATTAATGACTATATTAAATAGCACAGGACCCAAGACTGACCCCTGTGGTCCCCACTAGTAACAGTCACCCAATCAGAATAAGTATAATTAATAACCACCCTCTGTTTCCTATCACTGAGCCAGTTACTTACCCACTTACCCACATTCTCCCCAAGTCCCATCCTTCTCATTTTATGCACCAACCTTTTAAGTGGAACCGTACCAAATGCTTTGGAAAAATCCAGATATACGACATCCAGCGATTGCCCCTGGTCCAGTCTGGAGCTCACCTCCTCATAAAAGCTGATCAGGTGACAGGACCGATCCCTCATAAAGCCATGTGATATGGGGTCATACATTAATTTTTATCAAAATATTCCAAAATATCATCTCTTAGAAAACCCTCAAACAATTTACATTCAAAAGAGGTTAAACTAACAGGTCTATAATTTCTGGCGTCACCTTTTGTTCCCTTTTTAAATATTGGCACCACATTTGCCATGTGCCAGTCCTGGGGAACAGTCCCTGTTACTATAGAATCCCTGAATATTAAAAATAGGGGTCTGTCTGTTACATTACTTAATTCCTTTAGAATTCGGGGGTGAATGCCATCTAGACCTGGTGATTTGTCTATTTTGATTTTTTGTAGGTGGCACTGTACTTCTTCCTGGGTTAGACAGGTGACCTGTACTTCTTCCTGGGTTAGACAGGTGACCTGTACTTCTTCCTGGGTTAGACAGGTGACCTGTACTTCTTCCTGGGTTAGACAGGTGACCTGTACTTCTTCCTGGGTTAGACAGGTGACCTGTACTTCTTCCTCGGTTAGACAGGTGACCTGTACTTCTTCCTGTCTTAGACAGGTGACCTGTACTTCTACCTGGGTTAGACAGGTGACCTGTACTTCTTCCTGGGATATCTCAGGTGACCTGTATCTGTTTTTTACATATTTTACATTTTCTCTATAGCTTTTTAATGCTTCCTCACTGCCGTCCTGTTTTAGTAATTTATTGCCCCCTTAAAATTTTTTGTTCATCCATATTGGTTTTCTTTTATCTCTGACCCTTTTATTCCCATAAGGTTTATACATCTTACAGTGAGAATTTAAGATATTCCTAAAAGTCTCCAATTTAATGTCAGTATTGTTCTTTTTGAGGAATTTATCATTTCCCACATCACCCACAACCCCTTATGCCCCGCCTTATCATTTATAATTTTATATTATTATCTCTGAGTTGATCGGACTTTTCCTTCCTAAAGTTCATTGTTTTTGTGGCCCCTCGAGAGATTCCCTTATTGAAGAACAAGTTATAATGTATTATATTATGGTCACTATTTCCTAGGTGTCCAAATACCTGCACATTAGTTACTCTGTCAGGTCTGTTGGTTAATATTAAGTCTAGTAGGGCGCCCCCTCTGGTCAGGTCTGATAATATTAAGTCTAGTAGGGCGCCCCCTCTGGTCAGGTCTCTTGGTTAATATTAAGTCTAGTAGGGCGCCCCCTCTGGTCAGGTCTGTTGGATAATATTAAGTCTAGTAGAGCGTCCCCTCTGTCAGGTCTGTTAATATTAAGTCTAGTAGGGCGCCCCCTCTGGTCAGGTCTGTTGGATAATATTAAGTCTAGTAGGGCGCCCCCTCTGGTCAGGTCTGTTGGTTAATATTAAGTCTAGTAGGGCGCCCCCTCTGGTCAGGTCTGTTAATATTAAGTCTAGTAGGGCGCCCCCTCTGGTCAGTTCTGTTGGTTAATATTAAGTCTAGTAGGGCGCCCCCTCTGGTCAGGTCTGTTGGTTAATATTAAGTCTAGTAGGGCGCCCCCTCTGGTCAAGTCTCTTGGTTAATATTAAGTCTAGTAGGGCGCCCCCTCTGGTCAGGTCTGTTGGTTAATATTAAGTCTAGTAGGGCGCCCCCTCTGGTCAGGTCTGTTGGTTAATATTAAGTCTAGTAGGGCGCCCCCTCTGGTCAGGTCTGTTGGTTAATATTAAGTCTAGTAGGGTGCCCCCTCTGGTCAGGTCTGTTAATATTAAGTCTAGTAGGGCGCCCCCTCTGGTCAGGTCTGTTAATATTAAGTCTAGTAGGGCGTCCCCTCTGGTCAGGTCTGTTGGATAATATTAAGTCTAGTAGGGCGCCCCCTCTGGTCAGGTCTGTTGGTTAATATTAAGTCTAGTAGGGCGCCCCCTCTGGTCAGGTCTGTTGGTTAACATTAAGTCTAGTAGGGTGCCCCCTCTGGTCAGGTCTGATAATATTAGGTCTAGTAGGGCGCCCCCTCTGGTCAGGTCTGTTGGGTAATATTAAGTCTAGTAGGGCGCCCCCTCTGGTCAGGTCTGATAATATTAGGTCTAGTAGGGCGCCCCCTCTGGTCAAGTCTGTTGGGTAATATTAAGTCTAGTAGGACGCCCCCTCTAGTTAGGTCTGTTGGTTAACATTAAGTCTAGTAGGGCGCCCCCTCTGGTCAGGTCTGATAATATTAGGTCTAGTAGGGCGCCCCCTCTGGTCAGGTCTGTTGGGTAATATTAAGTCTAGTAGGACGCCCCCTCTGGTCAGGTCTGTTGGTTAATATTAAGTCTAGTAGGGCGCCCCCTCTGGTCCCCATTATTATCTCCTCGTTCTGATGATTATTTCCTCAGTAATTGATCTTCTGTCTCTTCCATTATGTTTGGAGGTTTATAGGTTATAACCCGATCAGGATTTATTATTATCTCCAAATATTTCTCCCCATAACGACTCCACATTATCGTCTCCTCCTGTATGTCCTCCCGCAGTGCGGCCTCCACATTATCGTCTCCTCCTGTATGTCCTCCCGCAGTGCGGCCTCCACATTATCCTCTCCTCCTGTATATCCTCCCGCAGTGCGGCCTCCACATTATCGTCTCCTCCTGTATATCCTCCCGCAGTGCGGCCTCCACATTATCCTCTCCTCTTGTATATCCTCCCGCAGTGCGGCCTCCACATTATCGTCTCCTCCTGTATATCCTCCCGCAGTGCGGCCTCCACATTATCATCTCCTCCTGTATATCCTCCCGCAGTGCGGCCTCCACATTATCGTCTCCTCCTGTATATCCTCCCGCAGTGCGGCCTCCACATTATCGTCTCCTCCCGTATATCCTCCCGCAGTGCGGCCTTCACATTATACTCTCCTCCCGTATATCCTCCCGCAGTGCGGCCTCCACATTATCGTCTCCTACCGTATATCCTCCCGCAGTGCGGCCTCCACATTATGGTCTCCTCCTGTATATCCTCCCGCAGTGCGGCCTCCACATTATCGTCTCCTCCCGTATATCCTCCCGCAGTGCGGCCTCCACATTATCGTCTCCTCCCGTATATCCTCCCGCAGTGCGGCCTCCACATTATCGTCTCCTCCCGTATATCCTCCCGCAGTGCGGCCTCCACATTATGGTCTCCTCCTGTATATCCTCCCGCAGTGCGGCCTCCACATTATCGTCTCCTCCCGTATATCCTCCCGCAGTGCGGCCTCCACATTATCGTCTCCTCCTGTATATCCTCCTGCAGTGCGGCCCCCACATTATCGACTCCTCCTGTATATCCTCCCGCAGTGCGGCCTCCACATTATCCTCTCCTCCTGTATATCCTCCCGCAGTGCGGCCTCCACATTATCGTCTCCCCCTGTATATCCTCCCGCAGTGCGGCCTCCACATTATCGTCTCCTCCTGTATATCCTCCCGCAGTGCGGCCTCCACATTATCGTCTCCTCCTGTATATCCTCCCGCAGTGCGGCCTCCACATTATCGTCTCCTCCTGTATATCCTCCCGCAGTGCGGCCCCCACATTATCGTCTCGTCCTGTATATCCTCCCGCAGTGCGGCCTCCACATTATCGTCTCCTCCTGTATATCCTCCCGCAGTGCGGCCTCCACATTATCGTCTCCTCCTGTATATCCTCCCGCAGTGCGGCCCCCACATTATCGTCTCCTCCTGTATATCCTCCCGCAGTGCGGCCTCCACATTATCGTCTCCTCCTGTATATCCTCCCGCAGTGCGGCCTCCACATTATCGTCTCCTCCTGTATATCCTCCTGCAGTGCGGCCTTCACATTATCGTCTCCTCCCGTATATCCTCCCGCAGTGCGGCCTCCACATTATCGTCTCCTCCCGTATATCCTCCCGCAGTGCGGCCCCCACATTATCGTCTCGTCCTGTATATCCTCCCGCAGTGCGGCCTCCACATTATCGTCTCCTCCTGTATATCCTCCCGCAGTGCGGCCTCCACATTATCGTCTCCTCCTGTATATCCTCCCGCAGTGCGGCCTCCACATTATCGTCTCCTCCCGTATATCCTCCCGCAGTGCGGCCTCCACATTATCGTCTCCTCCTGTGTATCCTCCCGCAGTGCGGTTTTCACATTATCGTCTCCTCCTGTATATCCTCCCGCAGTGCGGCCTCCACATTATCGTCTCCTCCTGTATATCCTCCCGCAGTGCGGCCTCCACATTATCGTCTCCTCCTGTATATCCTCCCGCAGTGCGGCCTCCACATTATCGTCTCCTCCTGTATATCCTCCCGCAGTGCGGCCTCCACATTATCGTCTCCTCCTGTATATCCTCCCACAGTGCGGCCTCCACATTATCGTCTCCTCCTGTATATCCTCCCGCAGTGCGGCCTCCACATTATCGTCTCCTCCCGTATATCCTCCCGCAGTGCGGCCTCCACATTATCGTCTCCTCCCGTATATCCTCCCGCAGTGCGGCCTCCACATTATCGTCTCCTCCTGTATATCCTCCCGCAGTGCGGCCTCCACATTATCGTCTCCTCCTGTATATCCTCCCGCAGTGCGGCCTCCACATTATCGTCTCCTCCTGTATATCCTCCCGCAGTGTGGCCTCCACATTATCGTCTCCTCCCGTATATCCTCCCGCAGTGCGGCCTCCACATTATCATCTCCTCCTGTATATCCTCCTGCAGTGCGGCCTTCACATTATCGTCTCCTCCCGTATATCCTCCCGCAGTGCGGCCTCCACATTATCGTCTCCTCCTGTATATCCTCCCGCAGTGCGGCCTACACATTATCGTCTCCTCCTGTATATCCTCCCACAGTGCAGCCTACACATTATCGTCTCCTCCTGTATATCCTCCCGCAGTGCGGCCTCCACATTATCGTCTCCTCCCGTATATCCTCCCGCAGTGCGGCCTCCACATTATCGTCTCCTCCTGTGTATCCTCCCGCAGTGCGGTTTTCACATTATCGTCTCCTCCTGTATATCCTCCCGCAGTGCGGCCTCCACATTATCGTCTCCTCCTGTATATCCTCCCGCAGTGCGGCCTCCACATTATCGTCTCCTCCTGTATATCCTCCCACAGTGCGGCCTCCACATTATCGTCTCCTCCTGTATATCCTCCCGCAGTGCGGCCTCCACATTATCGTCTCCTCCCGTATATCCTCCCGCAGTGCGGCCTCCACATTATCGTCTCCTCCCGTATATCCTCCCGCAGTGCGGCCTCCACATTATCGTCTCCTCCTGTATATCCTCCTGCAGTGCGGCCTCCACATTATCGTCTCCTCACGTATATCCTCCCGCAGTGCGGCCTCCACATTATCGTCTCCTCCCGTATATCCTCCCGCAGTGCGGCCTCCACATTATCGTCTCCTTCTGTATATCCTCCCGCAGTGCGGCCTCCACATTATTATCTCCTCCTGTATATCCTCCCGCAGTGCGGCCTCCACATTATCGTCTCCTCCCGTATATCCTCCCGCAGTGCGGCCTCCACATTATCGTCTCCTCCTGTATATCCTCCCGCAGTGCGGCCTCCACATTATCGTCTCCTCCCGTATATCCTCCCGCAGTGCGGCCTCCACATTATCGTCTCCTCCTGTATATCCTCCCGCAGTGCGGCCTTCACATTATCATCTCCTCCTGTATATCCTCCCGCAGTGCAGCCTCCACATTATCGTCTCCTCCTGTATATCCTCCCGCAGTGCGGCCTCCACATTATCGTCTCCTCCCGTATATCCTCCCGCAGTGCGGCCTCCACATTATCGTCTCCTCCCGTATATCCTCCCGCAGTGCGGCCTCCACATTATGGTCTCCTCCTGTATATCCTCCCGCAGTGCGGCCTCCACATTATCGTCTCCTCCTGTGTATCCTCCCGCAGTGCGGCCTCCACATTATCGTCTCCTCCTGTATATCCTCCCGCAGTGCGGCCTCCACATTATCGTCTCCTCCCGTATATCCTCCCGCAGTGCGGCCTCCACATTATCGTCTCCTCCTGTATATCCTCCAGCAGTGCGGCCTCCACATTATCGTCTCCTCCTGTATATCCTCCCGCAGTGCAGCCTCCACATTATCGTCTCCTCCCGTATATCCTCCCGCAGTGCGGCCTCCACATTATCGTCTCCTCCCGTATATCCTCCCGCAGTGCGGCCTCCACATTATCGTCTCCTCCTGTATATCCTCCCGCAGTGCGGCCTCCACATTATCATCTCCTCCTGTATATCCTCCTGCAGTGCGGCCTCCACATTATCGTCTCCTCACGTATATCCTCCCGCAGTGCGGCCTCCACATTATCGTCTCCTCCCGTATATCCTCCCGCAGTGCGGCCTCCACATTATCGTCTCCTCCTGTATATCCTCCCGCAGTGCGGCCTCCACATTATCATCTCCTCCTGTATATCCTCCCGCAGTGCGGCCTCCACATTATCGTCTCCTCCCGTATATCCTCCCGCAGTGCGGCCTCCACATTATCGTCTCCTCCTGTATATCCTCCCGCAGTGCGGCCTCCACATTATCGTCTCCTCCCGTATATCCTCCCGCAGTGCGGCCTCCACATTATCGTCTCCTCCTGTATATCCTCCCGCAGTGCGGCCTCCACATTATTCTCTCCTCCTGTATATCCTCCCACAGTGCGGCCTCCACATTATCGTCTCCTCCTGTATATCCTCCCGCAGTGCGGTTCCACATTATCGTCTCCTCCTGTATATCCTCCCGCAGTGCGGCCTCCACATTATCGTCTCCTCCCGTATATCCTCCCGCAGTGCAGCCTCCACATTATCGTCTCCTCCCGTTTATCCTCCCGCAGTGCGGCCTCCACATTATCGTCTCCTCCCGTATATCCTCCCGCAGTGCAGCCTCCACATTATCGTCTCCTCCCGTGTATCCTCCCACAGTGCGGCCTCCACATTATCGTCTCCTCCTGTATATCCTCCCGCAGTGCGGCCTCCACATTATCGTCTCCTCCCGTATATCCTCCCGCAGTGCGGCCTCCACATTATCGTCTCCTCCCGTATATCCTCCCGCAGTGCGGCCTCCACATTATCCTCTCCTCCTGTATATCCTTCCGCAGTGCGGCCTCCACATTATCGTCTCCTCCTGTATATCCTCCCGCAGTGCGGCCTCCACATTATCGTCTCCTCCTGTATATCCTCCCGCAGTGCGGCCTCCACATTATCGTCTCCTCCCGTATATCCTCCCGCAGTGCGGCCTCCACATTATCCTCTCCTCCTGTATATCCTTCCGCAGTGCGGCCTCCACATTATCGTCTCCTCCTGTATATCCTCCCGCAGTGCGGCCTCCACATTATCGTCTCCTCCTGTATATCCTCCCGCAGTGCGGCCTCCAAATTATCGTCTCCTCCTGTATATCCTCCCGCAGTGCGGCCTCCACATTATCGTCTCCTCCTGTATATCCTCCCGCAGTGCGGCCTCCACATTATTCTCTCCTCCTGTATATACTCCCGCAGTGCGGCCTCCACATTATCGTCTCCTCCTGTATATCCTCCCGCAGTGCGGCCTCCACATTATCGTCTCCTCCTGTATATCCTCCCGCAATGCGGCCTCCACATTATCGTTTCCTCCCGTATATCCTCCCGCAGTGCGGCCTCCACATTATCGTCTCCTCCTGTATATCCTCCCGCAGTGCGGCCTCCACATTATCGTCTCCTCCTGTATATCCTCCCGCAGTGCGGCCTCCACATTATCGTCTCCTCCTGTATATCCTCCCGCAGTGCGGCCTCCACATTATCGTCTCCTCCTGTATATCCTCCCGCAGTGCGGCCTCCACATTATCGTCTCCTCCCGTATATCCTCCCACAGTGCGGCCTCCACATTATCGTCTCCTCCTGTATATCCTCCCGCAGTGCGGCCCCCACATTATCGTCTCTTCCTGTATATCCTCCCGCAGTGCGGCCTCCACATTATCGTCTCCTCCTGTATATCCTCCCGCAGTGCGACCTCCACATTATTGTCTCCTCCTGTATATCCTCCCGCAGTGCGGCCTCCACATTATCGTCTCCTCCTGTATATCCTCCCGCAGTGCGGCCTCCACATTATCGTCTCCTCCTGTATATCCTCCCGCAGTGCAGCCTCCACATTATCCTCTCCTCCTGTATATCCTCCAGCAGTGCGGCCTCCACATTATCGTCTCCTCCTGTATATCCTCCCGCAGTGCGGCCTCCACATTATCGTCTCCTTCTGTATATCCTCCCGCAGTGCGGCCTCCACATTATCGTCTCCTCCTGTATATCCTCCTGCAGTGCGGCCTCCACATTATCCTCTCCTCCTGTATATCCTTCCGCAGTGCGGCCTCCACATTATCGTCTCCTCCTGTATATCCTCCCGCAGTGCGGCCTCCACATTATCGTCTCCTCCTGTATATCCTCCCGCAGTGCGGCCTCCACATTATCGTCTCCTCCTGTATATCCTCCCGCAGTGCGGCCTCCACATTATCGTCTCCTCCCGTATATCCTCCCGCAGTGCGGCCTCCACATTATCCTCTCCTCCTGTATATCCTCCCGCAGTGCGGCCTCCACATTATCCTCTCCTCCTGTATATCCTTCCGCAGTGCGGCCTCCACATTATCGTCTCCTCCTGTATATCCTCCCGCAGTGCGGCCTCCACATTATCGTCTCCTCCCGTATATCCTCCCGCAGTGCGGCCTCCACATTATCGTCTCCTCCTGTATATCCTCCCGCAGTGCGGCCTCCACATTATCGTCTCCTCCTGTATATCCTCTCGCAGTGCGACCTCCACATTATTGTCTCCTCCTGTATATCCTCCCGCAGTGCGGCCTCCACATTATCGTCTCCTCCTGTATATCCTCCCGCAGTGTGGCCTCCACATTATCGTCTCCTCCTGTATATCCTCCCGCAGTGCAGCCTCCACATTATCCTCTCCTCCTGTATATCCTCCCGCAGTGCGGCCTCCACATTATCGTCTCCTCCTGTATATCCTCCCGCAGTGCGGCCTCCACATTATCGTCTCCTCCTGTATATCCTCCCGCAGTGCAGCCTCCACATTATCGTCTCCTCCCGTATATCCTCCCGCAGTGCGGCCTCCACATTATCGTCTCCTCCTGTATATCCTCCCGCAGTGCGGCCTCCACATTATCATCTCCTCCTGTATATCCTCCTGCAGTGCGGCCTCCACATTATCGTCTCCTCACGTATATCCTCCCGCAGTGCGGCCTCCACATTATCGTCTCCTCCCGTATATCCTCCCGCAGTGCGGCCTCCACATTATCGTCTCCTCCTGTATATCCTCCCGCAGTGCGGCCTCCACATTATTATCTCCTCCTGTATATCCTCCCGCAGTGCGGCCTCCACATTATCGTCTCCTCCCGTATATCCTCCCGCAGTGCGGCCTCCACATTATCGTCTCCTCCTGTATATCCTCCCGCAGTGCGGCCTCCACATTATCGTCTCCTCCCGTATATCCTCCCGCAGTGCGGCCTCCACATTATCGTCTCCTCCTGTATATCCTCCCGCAGTGCGGCCTCCACATTATTCTCTCCTCCTGTATATCCTCCCACAGTGCGGCCTCCACATTATCGTCTCCTCCTGTATATCCTCCCGCAGTGCGGCCTCCACATTATCGTCTCCTCCTGTATATCCTCCCGCAGTGCGGCCTCCACATTATCGTCTCCTCCCGTATATCCTCCCGCAGTGCAGCCTCCACATTATCGTCTCCTCCCGTTTATCCTCCCGCAGTGCGGCCTCCACATTATCGTCTCCTCCCGTATATCCTCCCGCAGTGCGGCCTCCACATTATCGTCTCCTCCCGTGTATCCTCCCACAGTGCGGCCTCCACATTATCGTCTCCTCCTGTATATCCTCCCGCAGTGCGGCCTCCACATTATCGTCTCCTCCCGTATATCCTCCCGCAGTGCGGCCTCCACATTATCCTCTCCTCCTGTATATCCTTCCGCAGTGCGGCCTCCACATTATCGTCTCCTCCTGTATATCCTCCCGCAGTGCGGCCTCCACATTATCGTCTCCTCCTGTATATCCTCCCGCAGTGCGGCCTCCACATTATCGTCTCCTCCCGTATATCCTCCCGCAGTGCGGCCTCCACATTATCCTCTCCTCCTGTATATCCTTCCGCAGTGCGGCCTCCACATTATCGTCTCCTCCTGTATATCCTCCCGCAGTGCGGCCTCCACATTATCGTCTCCTCCTGTATATCCTCCCGCAGTGCGGCCTCCACATTATCCTCTCCTCCTGTATATCCTTCCGCAGTGCGGCCTCCACATTATCGTCTCCTCCTGTATATCCTCCCGCAGTGCGGCCTCCACATTATCCTCTCCTCCTGTATATCCTTCCGCAGTGCGGCCTCCACATTATCGTCTCCTCCTGTATATCCTCCCGCAGTGCGGCCTCCACATTATCGTCTCCTCCTGTATATCCTCCCGCAGTGCGGCCTCCACATTATCGTCTCCTCCTGTATATCCTCCCGCAGTGCGGCCTCCACATTATCGTCTCCTCCTGTATATCCTCCCGCAGTGCGGCCTCCACATTATCGTCTCCTCCTGTATATCCTCCCGCAGTGCGGCCTCCACATTATTCTCTCCTCCTGTATATACTCCCGCAGTGCGGCCTCCACATTATCGTCTCCTCCTGTATATCCTCCCGCAGTGCGGCCTCCACATTATCGTCTCCTCCTGTATATCCTCCCGCAATGCGGCCTCCACATTATCGTTTCCTCCCGTATATCCTCCCGCAGTGCGGCCTCCACATTATCGTCTCCTCCTGTATATCCTCCCGCAGTGCGGCCTCCACATTATCGTCTCCTCCTGTATATCCTCCCGCAGTGCGGCCTCCACATTATCGTCTCCTCCTGTATATCCTCCCGCAGTGCGGCCTCCACATTATCGTCTCCTCCTGTATATCCTCCCGCAGTGCGGCCTCCACATTATCGTCTCCTCCCGTATATCCTCCCACAGTGCGGCCTCCACATTATCGTCTCCTCCTGTATATCCTCCCGCAGTGCGGCCCCCACATTATCGTCTCTTCCTGTATATCCTCCCGCAGTGCGGCCTCCACATTATCGTCTCCTCCTGTATATCCTCCCGCAGTGCGACCTCCACATTATTGTCTCCTCCTGTATATCCTCCCGCAGTGCGGCCTCCACATTATCGTCTCCTCCTGTATATCCTCCCGCAGTGCGGCCTCCACATTATCGTCTCCTCCTGTATATCCTCCCGCAGTGCAGCCTCCACATTATCCTCTCCTCCTGTATATCCTCCAGCAGTGCGGCCTCCACATTATCGTCTCCTCCTGTATATCCTCCCGCAGTGCGGCCTCCACATTATCGTCTCCTCCTGTATATCCTCCCGCAGTGCGGCCTCCACATTATCGTCTCCTCCTGTATATCCTCCTGCAGTGCGGCCTCCACATTATCCTCTCCTCCTGTATATCCTTCCGCAGTGCGGCCTCCACATTATCGTCTCCTCCTGTATATCCTCCCGCAGTGCGGCCTCCACATTATCGTCTCCTCCTGTATATCCTCCCGCAGTGCGGCCTCCACATTATCCTCTCCTCCTGTATATCCTTCCGCAGTGCGGCCTCCACATTATCGTCTCCTCCTGTATATCCTCCCGCAGTGCGGCCTCCACATTATCGTCTCCTCCTGTATATCCTCCCGCAGTGCGGCCTCCACATTATCGTCTCCTCCTGTATATCCTCCCGCAGTGCGGCCTCCACATTATCGTCTCCTCCTGTATATCCTCCCGCAGTGCGGCCTCCACATTATCGTCTCCTCCTGTATATCCTCCCGCAGTGCGGCCTCCACATTATTCTCTCCTCCTGTATATTCTCCCGCAGTGCGGCCTCCACATTATCGTCTCCTCCTGTATATCCTCCCGCAGTGCGGCCTCCACATTATCGTCTCCTCCTGTATATCCTCCCGCAATGCGGCCTCCACATTATCGTTTCCTCCCGTATATCCTCCCGCAGTGCGGCCTCCACATTATCGTCTCCTCCTGTATATCCTCCCGCAGTGCGGCCTCCACATTATCGTCTCCTCCTGTATATCCTCCCGCAGTGCGGCCTCCACATTATCGTCTCCTCCTGTATATCCTCCCGCAGTGCGGCCTCCACATTATCGTCTCCTCCTGTATATCCTCCCGCAGTGCGGCCTCCACATTATCGTCTCCTCCCGTATATCCTCCCACAGTGCGGCCTCCACATTATCGTCTCCTCCTGTATATCCTCCCGCAGTGCGGCCCCCACATTATCGTCTCTTCCTGTATATCCTCCCGCAGTGCGGCCTCCACATTATCCTCTCCTCCTGTATATCCTCCCGCAGTGCGACCTCCACATTATCGTCTCCTCCTGTATATCCTCCCGCAGTGCGGCCTCCACATTATCGTCTCCTCCTGTATATCCTCCCGCAGTGCGGCCTCCACATTATCGTCTCCTCCTGTATATCCTCCCGCAGTGCAGCCTCCACATTATCCTCTCCTCCTGTATATCCTCCAGCAGTGCGGCCTCCACATTATCCTCTCCTCCTGTATATCCTACGGCAGTGCGGCCTCCACATTATCGTCTCCTCCTGTATATCCTCCCGCAGTGCGGCCTCCACATTATCGTCTCCTCCTGTATATCCTCCCGCTGTGCGGCCTTCAGACTGGTCTCCTCCCCCTTTCAATTTTGTCCGATCCTTCTGGAATAGACTATAACTCTGTATGTTACCGCCCAGTCACAGCAATCGTCCAACCAATTCTCTGTTATACCCGCGATGTCACAATCCTCCCCAGACATAACCGCTCCAGGGCATCAGTTCAATGGTCAGACGTCTGGTATTAGTCATCATGTAATACAATGATATATGATTCCTATGAGAAACCACTGATCAATATAAAATATCAGTGTGTGCAGTGTTTGAGACCCCTATTGGATAACAATGATCACTGTAAGAGATCAGTGTGTGCAGTGTTAGAGCCCCCTATGGGATAACAATGATCAGTATAAGAGATCAGTGTGTGCAGTGTTTAGCCCCCTATGGGATAACAATGATCAGTATAAGAGATCAGTGTGTGCAGTGTTAGAGCCCCCTATGGGATAACAAAGATCAGTGTAAGATCAGTGTGTGCAGTGTTATAGTCTCCTATGGGATAACAATGATCAGTATAAGAGATCAGTGTGTACAGTGTTACAGCCCCCTATGGGATAACAATGATCAGTATAAGAGATCAGTGTGTGCAGTGTTAGAGCCCCCTATGGGATAACAATGATCAGTGTAAGATCAGTGTGTGCAGTGTTATAGTCTCCTATGGGATAACAATGATCAGTATAAGAGATCAGTGTGTGCAGTGTTACAGCCCCCTATGTGATAACAATGATCAGTATAAGAGATCAGTGTGTGCAGTGTTATAGTCTCCTATGGGATAATAATGATCAGTATAAGAGATCAGTGTGTGCAGTGTTATAGCCCCCTATGGGATAACAATGATCAGTATAAGAGATCAGTGTGTGCAGTGTTAGAGCCCCCTATGGGATAATAATGATCAGTGTAAGATCAGTGTGTGCAGTGTTATAGGTCCCTATGGGATAACAATGATCAGTATAAGAGATCAGTGTGTGCAGTGTTAGAGCCTCCTATGGGATAACAATGATCAGTATAAGAGATCAGTGTGTGCAGTGTTATAGTCTCCTATGGGATAACAATGATCAGTATAAGAGATCAGTGTGTGCAGTGTTATAGTCTCCTATGGGATAACAATGATCAGTATAAGAGATCAGTGTGTGCAGTGTTATAGTCTCCTATGGGATAATAATGATCAGTATAAGAGATCAGTGTGTGCAGTGTTATAGTCTCCTATATATAACATTGCAAAAAAAAGTGAAAAAAGTGAATAAAGATAATTTAACACCTCCCCTAATAAAAATTTGAATCGCCCCCCTTTTCCCATAAAAAAACTGTGTAAATAAAAAAAAAACATATATGGTATCGCCGCGTGCGGAAATGTCCGAATTATAAAAAATATATTGTTAATTAAAGCGCACGATCAATGGCGTACGCACGAAAAAAGTCCTATAAATGCAAAAATGGTACCGCTAAAAACTTCAGATCACGGCGCAATAAATGAGCCCTCATACCGGCCCATACGCGGAAAAATAAAAAGTTATAGGGGTCAGAAGATGACATTTTTAAACGTATACATTTTCCTGCATGTAGTTATGATTTTTTCCAGAAGTGCGACAATATCCAACCTATATAAGTAGGGGATCATTATAATCGTATGGACCTACAGAATAAAGAGAAGGGGTCATTTTTACCGAATAATGTACTGTGTAGAAACGGAAGCCCCCAAAAGTTACAAAATGGCGGGGGTTTTTTATTTATTTTGTCTCACAATTATTTTTTTTGTCGTTTCGTCGTAGATTTTTGGGTAAAATGACTGACGTCATTACAAAGTAGAATTGGTGGCGCAAAAAATAAGCATCATATGGATTTTTAGGTGCAAAATTGAAAGAGTTATGATTTTTTTAATGTGAGGAGCAAAAAACGAAAATGGAAAAACGGAAAAAACCCTGGTCCTTAAGGGGTTAAACACTCCTCCACCCTTCTAGCCATCTTCCCCCCGAGCACAGCTGCACCCTCCCCACTTAGGAAGTTCACGGAATAGTTCGGGTACTAATGCGTAGTGGTTACTTCTTGGTTAAGTGTCAGGCACATACTCGTAAATGGTTGCAAAACTTGTAAACTGGAACTGTAGCAGTCCTGGGGCATTACACTTAATGTCCTACACAGGCTGCCTATAGGTACAGAGAGTCTGGGGAGAGTTCATGAGGCATTGGAATGTCCTTTCATACTCTGAGAGTATTTGGGATAAGAGAAAACCAAAATATATACAATATAAGAGTCTCTGATATAAACCATATAAATATCAGATAAATACATAAATATGCATGATGAAAAATATTTAGTCTTGATATCAGGCAGCATTCCTTGATCTGCGACCTTGAACTCCTGGATCAACTTCTGCCGGCAGGTCAGGTACTGGTTCTGGTTCCGCAGTGACGTCAGGAATTATAGCTGACTGTCTTGGAAAAGGCACCATGTGGTTGGTACCATTGAGACCAAGGCGGCAGCTGGCGCCAAACAGAAGTACATTGGCTGACTGGGAGAGAACATAGATATTTCCATGGAGGGGTGAACACCTTCATAGAGAGGTCTGCTTGGAGAAGACTCGTGTACACGGAGAGGTAATGGGGTCAGATTTGGCAGATCCTCTCCCGCACATAATTGGATTTGGTGAACAACTTGAGGAATTCTGTCCCTCTTTTGTACCTCGTAGACATCTTATCTGAATTTAGGTATGGGATAGCTGTGATGGTGTATGGCTCCGTCTCCTAATTCCAAACCAGTTTATCTGTTTGTGGATATTTCTTCAGTCAGACTCTATCAGCAACATTCAAAGGCTTGGTGGCAGCATGTTGATTATGCTGTTTTCCCCTTGCTTCATCCATTTTCTGGTATATCATTTCTTGTGCTTCCTGGATTCATCTTTTGTGATCTCTGACCCAGTCCTGTTTTGGGAGTGGATTGGTGACGTCTGGAATTTGAGGCAATTTGGGCAATTTTTTGTTTCTGGTAGAAGGGGGTGTAGCCCTTAGAGCAGTGAGTGGTGTTATTATAGATCTCGACCAATTCTGTCTCAACCACTCTTCTTGTTTGTCACCGAGGCTGTCCGCAACATGTGTATGAACACTTAGTTGACTCTCTCACACAGTCCATTTCCCTGTGCGTGGTAGGCTGTTTGCAGCTTCTTGAGGTGTGAAAGTGGCATAGCTCTTGGAACAGCTGAGCTTTAAACGCTGGTTCACGGTTAGTAAGGACTAATTGCGGGCAGCTGAAAGTCTGGACCCATTTTGTGTAGTACACTTGTGCAGTAGTCTAGGCAGGGAGATCTTTGACTGGAACAACAAGGACCCCTTTTGAATAAAGTTGACCATCGTCAAAGTGTATGTGTACCCTGCATGGGTGGGAACTAACTTCAGATGGTCCAACGCCACAAGCTTGCTCGATCTCTGACTGTGGATGGGTTGAAGGGGTGCTCTGTCATTTTCTCTTTTTCAAGACATTGCAGGCAGAGCACTTGTTGCACCAACACTCAATATTTCCTCGCATTCCGATCCAATAGAATGGTCTTCTGATGGTGGCTTCCGTCTTATGAACCTCGAAGTGTCCCGACTGGTTATGATATGCCTCAACGACCATATTGGCATCCCTCCTGAGGATTAGGATTTGATATAGCCTCTCACCGGAGAGACAGGGTCTAGAGTGTAGCGATACAGCATTCCCTTCGCATTCACCAAAGATGATGGAGTTCGATGTCTGGCAGAGCTTGACGTAGTCGTATGGGTACTCTTCCCAGTACTCTTCCATCTGTGAGGTAGTCACTTAGTTCACCTAAGACTCGACTCTCACGCTGGATGGTCTTAAGACCTGGCCAGGTCTTGAGAGGGCTTCTCTGGTCTTAATTCACCTTCCACTACGGCAGTGATAACATTTTGGTTTACAAACGGGTTGTAGAATGGTGGGATTTCCACATCCTCCCACTGGTCTTCCTCTGGTGGTTCGCACCATCAGTCATCCTTGAGAGGGTTTAAGCATTGACATTAGACTCGCCACTCCGGCATTTTATCATAAAGCTTTAGTTTGCTAATCTGGAAGCTAATTTTTGCTCTAGAGTGCCAAACTTGGCAGTGTTGAGATGCACTAGTGGGTTGTTGTCAGTGTAGACCATGGGGTTCTCGACCCCATGGTACGCCAAGTGTTATGTGGGGGGGTACGGCAATTTGCTGACAAATTCCGGCCATGCATTGGCCAGTATTTGTCAGCGCAGAGCGGGGACTGGATGCCGCAGTTGCCGCAGCACACACTATATTGTACCACAGCCGGAGCTGCGGCCGCGCCCACTTTACGTGGGCTGCAGTGGCTGCCGGGCCTGATGTGTGATGTTGCACGGAGGTGCCGGCACAGCGCAGAAGGATGTCACCCGTCAGTGCGGCCCTCCGACTCCTGCCGAACGGTATAGACACAGGCCCGGTAAGCATATTAAACTAAGTGTAACACTGCAGTATGGTTTGGTGTTATTGTAAGTATCTCATATATTGGCCCAGGGACCAAGGGATTTATATGGAGGGGGGGTAATCATTATCCCCCCCCCCCTCTCCATCTTAATCCCCTTGTGTCATTATTCCCCCTCCCTCTGATTTCCTTTTGCCATTATCCGATTATGGCAAAAGGGGATCAGAAGGAGTTGGGAATAATAGCACAAGGGGATAAAGATGGAGGTAGGAATAACAGCACAAGGGGGTTAAGTATCACATTAGTATTGCATTAGAAAGATAAGCACACACCATTATGAAATACTTTTATCACTTATTTTGCCCACGGGTACCCCTCGGGTGTGGGTTCCTCATGAACTTACGTGCGAGGGGTACCCACGGACATACTTTCACCCTTTGGGGGTACAGTCACGAAAAGGGTTGAGAACCACTGGTTTAGACAGTAAACGGTGTATCCGGAAGATAGTCTTTGATTTTCTCGGTCACAGCCCACACAAGAGCGAGGAGCTCCAGTTTGAATGAACTGTAGCTGTTATGATTTTTCTCTGCCCCTCACAGCCTTCGACTGTCATACGCAATTACATGTTCCTGGGTGTCCTGCACTTGGGATAGTATAGCTCCCAGGCTATGTAAAGCCGGAATGATTGTGCATAATCCAGATATGCCAGTATTGGAGGTTGGGTAGGTAAGAGTTTCAGGGCTCGAAAAGCAGTTTCCTGTTCTTCAGCCCAAGCGATGAAGAGTCTTCCATTGCATTTCTCTTTAGTACTTCCCCGCAATAGAGCATTCAGTGGTTCTGCCACTTGTGCAAAGTGTGGTTTAAAGTGGCGGAAATAGCCAGCGAGCCCAAGGATGTTTCGGGCCTCTTGTATAGTGGTAGGAGTAGGCCAATTCTTGACTGAAGCCACTTTTTCAGGGTCCGGCTGGACTCCTTCTGGACGCATCACATGGCCAAGGTACTTGACCTTAGGCTTTAGCAGATGACACCTTGAGGGCTTGATTTTAAGGCTGTGCCGAATCAGTACATCAAAGACGTCAGACAGATGTTTCAAGTGTTCATGATAAGTCTTCGAATAGACAATAACATTATCCAAGTACAGGAGGACGCTCTGGAAGCTCAGATGGCCCTTTCCATCACACTCTGAAAAGTTGCTGGGGCACAACATAGCCCAAATGGCAGTGGCTCTCTTACTCTCTGGTATCCCATTGGCCGCTTTCATTTCTGTCAGCATTTTCTTCACATTATGGTACATGGATGGTGCCACCGGCCGGTGGCTCTCCTTGATGGG